>NC_143584.1:78481019-78555540 GCF_048544385.1 Mastigoproctus giganteus
TAACAGGAGAGACTGCTTCTACAGGGATGGGATACACTTAAATAGAAAGGATGCAAGAATGTTTGCTGATGCTATCGAGGCAGTGTTAGGTGGGTCGGAAAACTGCTAGATTGGGGGGATACAAGGACTAATAGATTAACAGTAGCCACTGGCAGAGGAGAAAGTGATCCTTGCACTGCTTCTATTGGAATGAGCAGCAGCCTGGAAAATAAGATGCAGGATATTACAGAGACTGCTGGGAATCATGGGGGTACAAGTAAACACATGGATTGTGTTAGGGTGGCTAAGAGGAAGAGCAGGTGCATGTATACTTGCGTGTACACCAATGCTAGGAGTTTAGTAAATAAATTTGATGAATTTGAGTTATTGCTCAAAACATCAAAAGCAGATATTGTTGGGATTTCAGAGACGTGGTGTCACACAGATATAAGCAATGCAGAACTGGAATTTGGGGAGTACAATGTCTACAGAAAGGATAGACAGGATAGGAAGGGAGGAGGGGTTATGCTATTAGTTAAGAAACACATAAAATCCAAGGAAGTGAAGCCAGTCGACATCACTGGACAGTGCATTGTAGAGTCAGTTTGGTGTGACATAAGCATTGGGAGATCAAAATTGAGAGTAGGAGTGTGCTATAGGCCTAATGACTCTGATGAGTATAATAAGAAACTGTACAGAGAAATAGAGTGGGCCAGTAAATCAGAGAGTCTTATAATGGGGGATTTTAATTTCCCAGATATTGACTGGAATTTGGGGGGTGGTCACTCACACACTAGCAAGGCTTTTGTGGATTTATTGGATGATTGTTTTCTACATCAGCATGTTCGGGAGGCAACTAGAAGGAGTAATACTCTTGATTTGATTATCAGTAGTGATTCTTCATGCATTAAGAATCTGCAGATATATGAACCACTAGGTGGCAGTGATCACAGTGTTCTGAAGTGGGAGTTACTCAAAGAGGTAACTACCATTAGGGGTAAAGGGAAGGGGTATTGCTTTCATAAAGGCGACTACGATGGACTGAGACAGTATTTAAATTCTATACAGTGGGATCAACTGATGATGTTACCAACAGCAAATTCAAAATGGGAAGCATTCAAAGAACTTATCGTGGAAGCTACTAGGCTTTACATACCAACTAAGAAATATTGTTCAAGGTTTAGGCCTAAATGGATGTCAGATGAACTAATGAAGCATATGGCAGAGAAGAAAAATGCATGGGATACATACAAATTAACACGTGACACAGAAGCCTGTGATAGATACAAGTTGATCTGTAACCAAGTTACAAAGGAGGTTAGGCAGGCGAAGGCAGATTACGAGAGATCCTTCGCAAGGGATGCGAAGAAAAACAGCAAAGAGTTCTTTACTTATGTAAACTCTAGAAGGAAGGGGATGAATCAGATTGGTCCACTTGATATCGATGGGTCAACTGTTGATGACCCTGCTCAGGTAGCTAACAAATTAAATGAATATTTTGCATCGACATTCACACATGAGGAGTTATTCAGCGAGGGGAATGCCAGAGGTGTATTCAACTCTAGCAGTAAGCTAGAGAATCTTGTAATAACTGAGAGTAAAGTGGAGGAGAAATTGTTGAAGATAAACACAAGAAAGGCACCTGGGGTGGATGGGATCTATCCTGTTATATTAAAGGAGGCAGCAAAGGAAGTAAGCAAACCCTTAGCCATAATTATGAGAGCTTCCTTGGACTCAGGGGAGGTACCCATGGACTGGAGATGTGCAAATGTGACCCCAATTCACAAGGGAGGATCAAAGGCTGACACAAGTAATTATAGACCTGTGAGTTTAACTTCTGTTCCCGGAAAATTAAAGGAGCCACTGGTTAAAGAAGCACTGCAGGATCATCTAGACAAGACTTCATTTATAGCTCGGACACAGCATGGTTTTGTTAAGGGGAAGTCTTGCCTGACCAATTTGATTGGATATTATGATGCAGTCACAAAAGAACTGGATGCAGGGAATAACTTTGATATTATATACTTGGATCTTAGAAAAGCTTTTGATACTGTTGCACATGGAAGACTGCTGCACAAATTGGAGCAGTGTGGCATTGGAGGCAAATTGCTGCTATGGATAAAGGGGTGGTTGAGGGGGAGAAGACAGAGAGTGGTAATCAATGGACACTGCTCATCATGGACTAATGTTATTAATGGAGTGCCTCAGGGTTCAGTATTGGGTCGTTTATTGTTCTCTGTATTTATAAATGATATTGATGATGGTATATCAAGTTTAATGTCCAAGTTTGCAGATGATACGAAGGTTGGCAGGGTTGTCAAGGATACTACTGACACAATGCTGCTGCAACAGGATCTGGAAAGGTTGAGCAGATGGGCTGAGAGGTGGCAAATGAAGTTTAACATTGACAAATGTAAAGTACTACATATGGAAAACAGCAACCCCAGAGCCAATGTATCAACTCTGTGCTACTACACTGACAGTGGTAGAGAATGAAAGGGACCTGGGGGTGGTTGTGCAGGCAGATATGAAGTTCTCTGAACAGTGCAGACGGGCTGCAAGAGTAGCTCATGGTGTATTGTCAATGATATATAGGAATTTTTCTAACATGGATAAGGAGGTGATTATTCCCTTGTATAAGGCAATGGTCAGGCCACACCTAGAGTACTGTATACAGGTCTGGAGGCCTCATTTCAAGAAGGATGTAGAGCTGCTGGAACGAGTGCAGAGAAGGGCAACAAGATTAGTGAATGGAACAAAGGGTGCTCTTACAAAGAAAGGCTTAAGTTTTGCGAATTACAGTGTCTGGAGACTAGGCACCAGTGAGGTGATCTGATAGAGGTGTACAAAGCTTTGAATGGTTTGAGCATGCTCAATGCTGATGGGATTCTTCCTCTTGCTCAGAATAATCACCTGAGAGGGCATAAGTTCAAATTGAGGAAAGACAGATGTAGGATAGATGCGGAAATTTGCCTTTAGCCAGCGAGTGGTTGGTAGGTGGAACAGACTTCCATCCCTTGTTGTGGAAGTGATAGCCTAAATAAGTTTAAGGCCCAGCTGGACAGGTATTTCGAACGAACAGAGGGGTGAAGTGGAAGTAGTTATTTTTTATTTATTTATTTTACTTTATTTTTTTTTTTTTGGCTGATGCTGCATAAGCTTGCTTTCTTGCATCAAATGCCTCTACTAATGCTAATGCTAAAAGATGAAATTTCCAGTGTTATAAATGATTCCAGAACCATGGGTTATAAATTCAAATTAAAGGGAAGGAGATTTAGACTGGATTGTAAGAAGTTTTCTTTTAGTCATTAATTAGTGGAATAAATTACTTCTGTTGCTAATTGGGGTTGATGTTTGAAGCTTGGGGAAATTCATAGGACAAATGGAAGTTACCTATGTGAGGGGAACACACATAGGTTGTTTATTTTCATTTTTATATATTTATTTTTTATATAGTATGAATCAGAGCTGTAATACTCAATACGTTCTACGTTGATAATAATATTTGTAAAATAATAAGAGGAGTTTACCTCAATATAGTATGTAGAACACTTCCGTATGATGCCCTCCAGAAATTAAAACTTCTAAACGAGAAAATTAACTAAAAAATCGACAACTTACATGTACATTAGAGTAAAATATTAATAAATTAAATAATAAAAACCAATTTAACACAATTCAAATCATTTAAAACAAATATTAAAATCAAATTAAACGCTATTAAAGATAAGAAAATATTAATTTCTGGAGGGTATCATACGGAGTGTTCTACATACTATATTGAGTTAAATTCCTCTATTATTTTAAGGAAGAAAAATCATTTTGAATATTTTCGTTAGATTCTTTTAATTCCGTATATTGATTTTTAATTGTTTTAAATGATTTGATTGTGTTAAATGGTTTTTTAAATTATTTAATTATTTATATTATACTCTAATGTACTGGTAAGTTGTCGATTTTTGTTTTTTCCGTGTTAATTTCTGGAGTGGTATCATACGGAAGTGTTCTATGTACTATATTGAGGAAAACTCCTCTTATATTTTACAAATTTATTTTTTATTAATTTTTATTACTTATGTGTATATGTATATTTTTTATTTTATTTTTATTTTTTGGTCAGTGATACAAAATTCTGGGGCTTGCACCATATGGCTAATGCATATATTTTCAACAAATTATTAGAAACAAACATATTACTGCGTGAGATGCAGCCTGAAAGACATTTTATATAATTTACTTAACAAGATTAAATAAAGCAATTTAACACTAAATTTAAAATAAAAAATAAAACTCTTCATAAAAACTTTTAATTCAAACAAAAAAAAAAAAAAAAGGAAAATCAAACTCTGAAGCACACAGAAAACCAAACAAAAAATGTCTACATGTTAAAAGCAGAACTTTTCAACAGTTAACAAAATTTGACAAAATTTATTAAAACTTTTGACATTTTAAAGCAAAACTTTTCGAGCATTTATGGCTGCAAAATTTATCATAGCTTCTAAATCAAGCTCTTTCAACAAAATCCATTCAGTTGGTAGCACTGATAATCCATCCAGTTTTTGACGTTTACAAGAAAACTATAATCTCTTATTTGTTTCAGGCCAATTCTTATTAGCAAGTCTGTTTTCAGGCCATTTTCCAGCATTTTCATAATCCTGTGAACCTTGCTGAATAGAAGTTTGTTCAAATTTATCTGCACTTTCAGTATTTGAACCTGGACTTATTTGGTAACTCTCAATGTTTTCATTCATTTTCTTACTTTCTAGATTTAAAGTTTCTACAGAATCTTTATGATGCTCGTTAACTTCAGAAACTGCAACATTGTGGTTGATATTTTGCTCGATTTATTGATGGCTAGCATTCATTATAACTTGATTTTAAAAAAACTTTGTGAGATTGCCTTTGTATTTATCCATAAATGTATCTTTTTCTGCTTTTCTCTTCCAATTTTCTGCTGCAGAGAGTTTCTTTTTTCTAAACATTTTTTGGGTAATTAATCAACACTAGAAAAAAATAAAATCGATTTTTTTTTTTTTTACTGAATGCACATTTAGAATCTGTTTGAGATAATGAACATTAAGTAAATGTGATGTATGACCAGGGGCGTTTGTTTGTTGTTTGGATTTTAGGAGCATTAGCAACTAAGGCCATATTGCTCCGGGGATATGCGGGGGTCATTCCCTGACCTTTCCGCATCCTCCATATTTGGTGATCACTGGCTCGAACCCCAGTCTAATCAAGAAGCGCCTGCTACGCATTGCTGCTCCTGCCTACCTGGTTACAGAGGCGCTGACCAGGGGAGAGTTCAGGGGTGAGCAGAGGGGGCATATGCCCCCTTAACCAAAAATTTTTAATTTAAGAAAAAGAATGCAGGAGGCTTTCTAAAAAAAAATTCAAAAGCCTATCTGGTCAGCATGCCCCCCTCTTACAATGATACCTGGACCTGGTCGCCATGCCCCCCTCCCCTTACGATGATACCTGGATACGCCACTGTGTATGACAAATGTCAGTAGGATTGTCTTGAATGAAGGAGATGTCCAGTGACGACACTTCGGCTGAGTTTACTTAAGCACTGATAACTGCATTCACACTAAAGAGAGATTAATTAACACATTAAACACTACACTACACTATACTAAGTCCAGTTGATGTTGGTGGTTTAGTGTTCTGGGAACTTCGCTGTTGTCCAGCAAGTTCATCGCCAGGTAATTTGGAAGCACTTCTAGTCGTTGCTGGTATTTCTCACTGTAATTACGTATTTCTTCTTTTGCTGTTGGCATGTTCAGATCTTTATGAATCATTTTATTTATGACATACCAGGGCAAGTTGGTAATGGTTCTCAGCATCTTTGATTGAAGGCGTTGGAGTATTTCTATTTTTGAAGTGCTGGCAGTACCCCAAAGCCAGATGCCATAGGTCCACATGGGTTTCAGTATGACTTTGTATATAAATAGCTTGTTTGCCAGTGATAACTTGGAATCTCTTCCAATTAGCCATACAACTTGCTAGCTTTCAGCCCAAGGTGTTCCCTCTTTTTCCAAATGTCTTTTTTCCAGTTTAAGCATCTATCTAGATGATTCCAAGCAGTGGCAGATCCAGAAAAAAATGACAGGAGGGGCACCATTTGTGACAGGCGCACACAATTGTGTGCGCCTGTCACAAAATAATGCACAGTACAAAACAAATATGACATTCAAACATAATGTTACTGGCGAACACAGGCACAAGTAAACATTATGCACGACCAAACTGTATGACATCTCAAACTAAAATGACGATCATATCAGCATCAGTGTTGCCAACTGTAGTCAGTTGAAAATAGCTGAGCCACAATGAAAAAATAGATAAAATCCTATGTTAACAATGAAAAAAATAATTTTTTTTTTGTGGCTAAAGGGAATTTAAACAATTGGTGTATATTTTCAAAAATATGACAATGGGACATGTGCCCCTGTGCCCTTACTCTGAATCCGCTACTGATTCCAAGGTACTTAGCATCGTCAGCTTACGATATGGTGTTGCATTTAATTTCACTGGTGGGCATGTTTCCTGTCTCATTGTAAATGCAACATGAATAGATTTTGTCTCATTGGTTTTCATGTGGTATTTTTTTTTGCCAAGCTTGTGTCTGGTTAAGCTGTTCTTGTAACTTTTATGACGCAATCATTGGATCTTCATCGGCTACAAGTTCTGCTGTGTCATCAGCAGATGTTGCTGCTAGGGTGTTATCGTTAACTGGGAGGTCAGCAGTGTACAGGATATACAATACTGGCCCCAAGACACTCCTCTGAGGCACTCTAGAAAGTATTGAATATAATTTGGTTTGTTCTTCTTTCAGTTTCACTTGAAAATATCTTTCTGTGAGGTATGATTTAATAATTATATATAATTGGTGAGTAGTGGAGTATATATAATTGGTGAAGAAGGTCATTGATATACAGGAATTTTTCTAGCAGGGATAAGGAGGTGATTATTCCCTTGTATAAGGCAATGGTCAGGCCACACCTTGAGTACTGTATACAGGTCTGGAGGCCTCATTTCAAGAAGGATGTAGAGCGGCTGGAACGAGTACAGAGAAGGGCAACAAGATTAGTGAATGGAACAAAGGGTTGCTCTTACGAAGAAAGGCTTAAGTTTTGCAAATTACAGTGTCTGGACACTAGGCACCGGTGAGGTGATCTGATAGAGTTGTATAAATCCTTGAATGGTTTGAGCATGCTCAATGCTGATGGGATTCTTCCTCTTGCTCAGAATAATCACCTGAGAGGGCATAAATTCAAATTGAGGAAAGACAGATGTAGGATAGATGTGCGGAAATTTGCCATTAACCAGCGGGTAGTTGGTTGGTGGAACAGACTTCCATCCGTTGTTGTGGAAGTTGATAGCCCAAATAAATTTAAGGCTCAGCTGGACAGGTATTTCGAACGAACGGAGGGGTGAAATGGGAGTGGTTTTTTTTTTTTTTTGGCTGATGCTGCATAAGCATGCTTTCTTGCATCATATGCCTCTCCTAATGCTAATGCTAGTGCCTGCTTCAGTTTGTATAGCAATCCTGCATGCCAAACTTTGTCGAATGCTTGGCTGCGCATACACAAAGACATTCCCCTTGGCAATATCATGTCCCGTTCGTGATTGCTCCATAAACATCAAACAAGCTTACGTGTGTATCAAATGTGTGTAAGAACATCAATCAAACGTGTGCAAGAACACGACCAAGTAATATTTTTTTGTTTCCAGACAATTGTTGATAAAATTGACACATCAATGTGTTTTTTCAATAGTGCATAGATGTGTCAATCCAAATTGGTGTGGTGGAATTAACTTTTTTTTCTTCTAGGATGGGTTTCAACTGTTTTAATATTAGCTTTTCTATTATTTTTGATAATATTGGTAGTAAACTGATGGGCTGATATGATGTTGCTTTGTTGGAGGGTTTCCCAGGCTTTAGTATCATTATTATTTGGGAAACTTTCCATGCTTCTGAGAAGTAACCCGCACGTATTATGGCATTGTATATGTGTGTTAGAAGCATTAGTCCATTTAGAGGTAGTTCCTTGAGTATTTTACCAGTTTCCCGGAGCTTTTTTAGAATTCAATCCTCTTTGTATAATACTCCTTACTTCAGCTGTCAAGAAGGCTTTTACAGGTGGAGATAACTGACAGAAGCCGTAAGATAACAATGAATATACCTTTTTACTGATTGTGTTGGCTGTTTCATCCTTTTTTATAGCTTTCCACAAGGCATAGTCAATGGCATCAGTTGCAGTTATCTGTTTCAGATGTTCCTGAATTGATTCATTTTTTATTGCATAGAGCATTCTTTTTAAATTTCTTGCTGCATTATTAAAATTTCTTTTGTCTTCAGGGTGTCTGCACAGTTGCCAGACTCGTCTTAGCCTTCGTTTTTCTGCTATTGTTTGTTTTATAATGGTTGGCAAATTCCGTTTTTCCTTGTGTGCTTATATTTCTAGTGCTTCCCAGGCAGCAGCTTGTATTATTGTTGTTAGGTTTTCTTCAGCTTGATCAGTATCGTCAGATGTTTTAAGATGCATTTTTAGTTTACATTCTCATTTATTATCTCTTGAAAATATTCATAATCTGTGTGTTTATTATGAAGAACTGGTGGTTTCTGATTATAATATGCAAGCTCAGATTTGCCATTACTGGGAAGTGATCAGAAGGTAGGTCTAGACTTGATGTTATATCTGTATAATCTTCTGCAATCCCTTTAGTTATGAAGATGTCTAATATATCGGGAACTTTTCTCCTATCTGTCAGCTGGTATGTTGGGTCGTCAGTAGATAAATGTTTGTAATGATTTTCTTGCATTACTCTGTATAGTGTTCGTCCCCTCAGTGTTCCCCATTGTACATGCTTAGCATTGTAATCTCCTCCTGCGATAAATCTATTCCAAAAAGCTCGGAATAGGGTTATGAATTAATTTTTACTAATATTATAGCTTAGTGAGCAGTAGACTATGGAAACCATGATAGGACCTCCCCAGTCTTAATTGCAGTACTCATTACTTGTGTAAATTCGTTTTGTATTTGGTTAGCTTACGGTGGTTTATGGATTTTTTAACAATTATTGTTGAATTCCTTCCGAGTTGTTCCTTCAGTGTGTTTTGTACCATAGTAGCTATTGTTCATAATTTTAAAATGGCTTCTGCTTGTAAAGTGTGTTTCTCTAATCAACATGATATCTAAGTTATGTTCAATTATAAATGTTTTTTACCTCCTGGTTATATCCATCCAGGCCATTGGCATTCCAAAGAGCAATTTTTAATGATTTAATCATTACTTAAGTTTTGCTACAAGTGCTGTTAGCAGGTTGAACATCATTCTTGTCTTCTGTCAACCTTGCTTGATTTTTCACTTGTCTAATTAAGGCTTGTTCCAATCTGAAGAGAGATTGTTGCACTTGTGTTGGCATGTTTTGCGTGAGGTTGTTCTGTTTTTGCTGGGATCTTTCTTTCGCTACTTGAGCATAGGATGGGTGGGTTCAATTCCCATCCAATATTTCTTTAATCTTGTTAATTTTCTAATGAAAAAACAAAAATCAATAAAAAATAGAAACAAGAAATAATTTTAAATAACATTTATTAAAAAATTTATAAAAATTTACATTTATAAAATTTAAATATAAATTAAAAATTTATATTTAAATCATTTTAGATTTTAGGGTTAATGCTTTTTACAAATAAAATAGAACCTAAAATAAAATATAATAGAATATACTCAAATGAATGAGGAGCTTACTAAGTTGCTGTCTTTTTTTCAATTACTTAGAAATGAAAGGCAGTATATTTCTGTATAGTTCTGCTGTACTTACAACCTCATGAAAAAAAAAAAAACCAGGTAAAATAAGGCATGGGATAGATGATGGAAGATGGCACTGCTCTAACAGAAGCTGTCAAAAATCCACTGGTCTATTTAAAGATAATGTCTTCGAAGGGATACATTATCTACCTCTTATGCTTTGTAGTTTTGTGATTTGACCAGCTGTATAGTTCTGCTGTTACTTTATCTCCCATGATGTAATAAATGGACATGATGGAGGCCCAATTTCAAGGTTTTGAATGACACCATATTTTTTCAAAAAATATCCCATCAATGGAACTGAAAAGCAAAAAATGCATGGGGAATATATTGACGTATACATATGTGAAGAACTTACACTCTTGCATGATGAGAAGCTGTACACTGACCAAACAGTGCACAGCTTCTCATCATGCAAGCTGTACACTGGCCAAACAGTCTGATGTGTCTCTCAGACACATTGTGCCCAGTCTCATTATGAAAAGTTGCACTCATCAAAGGATTAAAAAAAAATTGACCGGTCTAATATGTGACACCACATATTTAAAAATATATATGTAATAAAATAAATATATAATGAAAAACCAATAAAATTCAGCCTCAATATATATAGGATTTGACTTTTCAGTTACAGTAATTGTATGTTTTGGGGAACACAGTGAAATACATTTAATGTCTTTGTTTTTTACCAATTTAAAATTTTGAAATGCTGTAATTATATTTATTAGAGTTTTGAGAGATATTGATGCTGTGAAACAAGAGGCTCGCTTGTTAGAAGAACAGATGAAAACAATTAAGGAACAAGTTGTGAAGGTATTGACACTTTCTTTTTTGTTCTTGTTTTACATGTTGAAAATGACCTAATGACTAAATTTTGTTGCTATGGAAACAAAACATTGTTCTGATATTTCTAGGTGCATGTGTTGGCTGCTACTTTTTTTGTTTCCTGTGAAATTCCTGTATCTTAATATTTCTAAATCCCTGTTTCAGTCATGTTCTGAAAGCAATCTGTTATAACCCCTATTGTTCTGTGAAATGGCATGAGCTATGTTTATTTTTGGGTAGTTCTGTTAATGTTTGATGAGATTTTTGTGCCCTAGACCCAAATGTTTTGATGGTTGACTTTCCAACTAAAGTGAAAAGTGATTTAATTAATGAAAATAAGTGATGTTCCTAAAATGCTATTCAACTTTCTGATGAAAGTCACAGTAAAAATTTGTATTGCTTGAATTTGGCATTTGGCTTTAAGCACTAAGTGCAACTCTTGACCTTTCAAAAATAATGTAATTGATGCTACTACCTTAGTGATCCTCCATTTCATTTTAGGAATATCTAGTGGCAGCAGTGAAACAAACATGCCATCCTTTACTGAGTCCTAGTGGATCAGGAGCACTACAATATCTGCTTTAATACCTCATCTCTCATTCTGGAGTGCATTATTGAAATATTCTTGCACATCCAGAGAATATGCTAAACTGCTGTTTAAAGCATTTTGAGTTCATGGCTACATCGGTAAATGGACTTTTGGGCGTCACGAAAGCTTGTCTTGCATCTTACACTGTTTCATCAGTGGCATGGGGCAACCTGGACCCTTCCTCTTGCAAAGCCTTTGCTTTCAAAGTGATTTTATACCAATTGTAAATTGACTTAAGTTTAGTGGTTCCTTTCTTAGTATGTACAAAAGTCACATTCCACACTAGCCTTTGATTTTGTCTTTGCAGACCAGATGCCATAAAATGCTTTTTCTGTGGAGAAGCCATTTAAACATGTTTCTTTGGTGGATGTGATGGAAAATTACAGTTTTTGGTGGGGATTTAAAAGAAAGGTTGAGAATTTTACTCTCATATGCATGGCTGTGTTTACTTATTTTTGAATTTCCTTGTGTATAGATTCTAACTGTTTTAATCAGAATAAATAGTTCAACAAAGTTTATTTTTATTTAACACAACTACTGAATATCAGATTAGTCATCCGGTTTGCTTCAAGAGTCAGATTGTAGATGACAAATCAATAGTTAAGTTAGACAGCTGTTCATAAAGTTAGTAGTTATACATTTTGTTCTAAAATTGCATGAACAAATGTAGGAGCATATTCTACAGCTAAAAATAAGAAATAAAAGTTTCTATAAACATGTCTCAAAAGTCTTTATTTCTGAGATATTAATCATAAATTGCAAAACCTAAAAAGAAACTGAAGTAAACCTCTAAAAGGAAAACATTAAAGCAAGTTGTTCAATGTGACCTCTATATTGTTCAGTGCACAATATGACATGTAAGTCTTATCCTTTCAGCAGCTTCCAGAATGCAATTTCTCAGTTTGTCTTGCTTGGTATTATGTGTAGAATGAACTGTAGGTTTCGAGTCTTATCCAGTCTTTGACTGATTTGAAATTCATAAATGTTGCAGGAAAAGTGGGCTGCTGCACATTTGCTGATTTTCAATTGGGGGGTGGGGGTGCATTGTAATAATTCTCATATATTGTTCCACAGAAAATGTAGTATGGCCATTCATGAAAGTCTTGATGGTAAAAGATAGGATCAGTGAGATGTCCTGCAAGGGCAGTCTTATTGGACCTTATTTGTGGTTCTTATATGTGGTGCTGTGAATGCCACACCAAACATTAAGGGAAAAAGTATGTGGATAATAAGTACTGAAAATTGTATGTCATTTTTTTCCCCTTTTTGGAAGCCCCAAACATGAAAAGTATTAGAATCTTTAGTATTTAGTACCACATATGGATTGAAGGCTGAGAAGACAAAAGATACCAGGGGCAACAACAAAAGTTGTTGGGCCCATTGTTGTTTTTTATATTTATCATATTGATGAAGGTATATCAGGCTTAATGTCCAAGTTTGTAGACAATACAAAGGTTGGCAAGGTTGTTAATGACAGTACACTATTGCAACAGGATCTAGAAAAGTTGGGCAGATGGGCTGAGAGGTGGCAACTGAAGTTTATTTTTATTTAACACAACTACTGAATATCAGACTAATCTGATATTCAGTAGTTATGTTACTGCTACCCACATGCAGCACTTTGACAAAAGTAAAGTGCTGCATATGGGTAGCAGTAACCCTAGAGTAACTTACCAACTGTGCGGTACTACACTCAGAGTAGTGGAGAATGAAAAAGAACTGGGGGGGTAATTGTGCAGTCAGATATGAAGGCTTCTGAGCAGCACAGACAGGCTTCCAGAGCAGCTCATGGGATTTTGGAATGATATACAGGAATTTTGTTAGCAGGGATAAGGAGGTGATTATTCCTTTGTATAATTGACTTGTTTCCAATTGCCAGATGTTCAGGAACAGTGCTACTGTGCTTCTGAAGGTGGAGGTATTGATATCAGTCAGTCATTCAACATGGGCACATGAACAAGTTGCCTACTCTGTAGGCCTATCTGTAAGCATGTCCACTGGATGTGCCTGGAAACTTTTCTCTGTGTACCTTGGTTCTATTCTTCTATTAATTGAGGGATTGTGTCATCTGTTGTTCCAGACAGCACTTGCTGACTATCATTCACCTTGACTCTCAACCATTGGTGATCTCCCCTGTCCTAGCAGGTTGGATGGTTGTGTGTCCTTCTTGGACCATTCCCGCCACACTGCCTTGCTACAGCATTCCTTGAACAGCCAACAGTGCCTGTGGTTGCTGAGATGCTGGCCCTGCCTTCATAGTGCCACCCATTGTTCCTCCCAGGTCCTTACCTTTCCCTGTTGCATGGGCTTCATGCTGATGAAATGAAAGGCACTGCGGTGCTGTCACTATTTACGTTGCACTGGTCAGTGACTTTACTCCTGAGTGCTTTGGGATTTGTCCACTTGTGGAGACAGGAGCAGGCATAATGCTTCGACTCATGAGAAGCAAATTTTTACATAGTATGGTTTGCATGTTTTTTATTGTTTTCCTAGAATTATTGTGTGAGAGAACTTATTCAGTCTCACATCACCATGTATGTTCTACTTTTAATCGTAGCATGGGGAACTGATGGGTACTGACACTACAGAGCTTGGAATTGTGTATCTACCGTTGATCTGCCAGGCCTAAAGCCATACAGTTCCTCGGCCATCCAATTTTCAATCGTTCCTCTTGGCTTCCGCTGTAACACTCTCTCTCATACGGCTTACTCACATGTGATGTCAGTGTGATGACTCTATAATTGGAACACTTTTTCCTGTTCCCCTTCTTGAACAATGGGATGATCAAACCTTCTTTTCAGTCCTTCAGCACCTGTCTCTCATCTTACAGAACAGTCTGCATGTCCACGCTATCCCTGCCTAGCCTGTAGCCTTCAGCATCTCTCCGTTTATCTCATCTATATCAGCAGACTTACCTGTCTTGATGTATTTCCCTGCCTGCACTACATCATTTCACATCAAGTCTGTCTGGTCTCTTTCCGTATCTTCTCTTTCATCCTCTCTTTTTTGACCAACCTGCCTTTGTCCCTTTTGCTGGCTGTTCTGCATGTTTAACAGATTTTCAAAATACTTCTTCTATGTTTCTCTTATCTCTTCATCCTTGGTTATTATGTTCTCATTCTCATCCATCAAGTATTTGCTCTGTTCACCATCTCTTCTCCTATTTCTCATCATACCATACAGCATCTTTTTATTACTGTCGATATCTTGTCATAGAGTTTCACTCCATTCTTCCAACCACAGTCTTCTCTCTTTTTTAACTATCCTCTTGGCCTCTCTCTCTTCACGATTTCACATCTCTCTTTATTCTCAACATTTCTGTTCTAGAAGTAGGTCCTGAATGCATTATTCTTGATTTTCACAGTCTCTCATTCCACCATGGGGTTTCTTTTTATCTCCTTCAATTGCTTGTTCTTCTGCAAACCTGCTCTGTCAGTCTTACTATACAGTCTTTAAATGCTTTACATTCTGATTCCATGCTGTTCACCACTGTCTTAAGTACAACCTTCTTGAACTCTTCTCTGAACATCGCTCCTTTTTCCTCTTCTTTCAACTTCCACACCCCTAGTTTTCTCTCTCTCGTTACTTTAATCCTCTTCAATTTAGGGAATCTTAAAACTCCAACAACTAACCTGTGATCACTACTCAAGGAGACACTAGGAATGACCTTGACGTCCACTAGTCTTCTGTGTCGCTCTTTATCCACAAGTATATAGTCAAAGAGGAATTCCTCTTGACTGTCCCAACCGTAACTTGTCACTATGTGACTCTTTCTTTTCTTGAACCAGGTGTTTCCTGTGATCAAGCTGTTCTGTAAACAGAAATCCAACAGCCTGTCACTATCATCATTCCTAGGTTCCCAACCATGTGGACCCATAATGTATTCCAGTCCTTGTCTCTCCACCCCGACTTTTACGTTAAGGTCACCCATGATGACTATATTTCCACCTGTGATGTTCTCTTTGAGCTTGTCCTCAAACTCCAGCTTCTCCATTTCTTTGCAACTGGTTTGCAGTGCATAACATTGTAGTATCTTCAGTGTTTCACTGTCATTTATTTGCAGTTTAATTGACATGAGTTTGTTGCTGATATTATTCACCTCCAATAGCCTTTCCTTAATCCTGTGATCTATAATGATGGCTACACCCTTCCTCGCTGAATCACCCCCAGACCAATATAGGTAATAGCCTCTTTATAACTCTCTACACCCATTTCCTTTCCATTTTGACTCACTCAATCCAAATATGCTTATTTTTCTGTTCTTTAAGGTGTTCGTATACTCCTCAATTTTTCCTGACAGTGTCATAATATTGAGTGTGGCTAATTTAATATGTGTCGTCATCAGGCTTGTTGGCATCACAGATACCACCAATAAGATCAGCTGTGTCACCTCTGGGCTTATTAGTTTTGAGGCTTCATTTTCTATTGAAGGCAATAAATTTAATCTGCTGATCTGCCAAATCTGTCTCAGCCATATAGATGTGGTAGCTCTTATTCAATAGTGAAGCTTCCTCGTGATGTCACAGTTCTATCCATATATATACTAAATCAACAACTTTAGCTTATAGGTCCCTATCTCTTTCCTCCCAGATTCAAATAACCCTTCAACTGTTATCTATTGTAAAGATGTAAATTAACAATTTTACACAATTTATGCCGATTTGCTAGTCACCACTGAACAATCAGGTGGCACTGCTGTAGTTCTTTTATCTCATGAAGGATAAATCCAAATGGCTGACTCAATAGAATTAATACATAATATTGAGTTTGAAGAAAAATAGGATGCTAGTAAGTCAGCTTTGTCGCTGAGGATGCAATAGAACATCATATTTTAACAGAGGTGGGTGTATTGTGGCTAATAACTTTGGCAACAGACAAGAATGCTTGACTTCCATTTGGATAAGTTATGAGTTAGGAGGTTATTTATGGCATCACTAATGACTTTTGCATTAACTTTCAGTTTTTTCTTCTTATTTTGGGGTTACATCTTCATAGTCTGTTCACACGATTCAACAGCCCACATGGTGAATTTTGTTTTTTTTTAAATAGAGTGGTTCTGTTAATATATTTTCTTTGTTTAATGGATAGTTTTTATTTATGACAGGCAATAAGTTATAAAAAAACAGTAGTTAAGTGTTAACAGAATTGCAACAACTGACAGATAAAAAAAAACAACATGTTATCTGTTTCTTAATTACCTTACATTTAAAATAACTTTTTCAAGCTTTGTTAAAAAAAAAATTGTATCATTGATTATGACTATTTGAATTTAGGTTGAACAGGATTCAGCAAAGTCAATGCAGACTTTGTTGGTGATCGATTCTGTTAAGTCTAGAATGCAAGAGGCCTGTAAAGCTTTAAGAGTAAGTAGGCAGCCAGCACAAATAATTAAATTAAATTAATTACACGTGAATGTTGTTAGTATTAAAAGGATTATAATGTGCCTCTCCAAATATTAGCCTGTATTTTCAGATGCTATCAACTAACTTAATTTGTAACTTAACTCTGTTTAAGTTACATTATGAGGAGAGGAATACTTGAGTATACCTATATATAATACTGGTTTGGCAATAGAATTAAATATTTCACTTTAGCTAGCAGTTTGTCATTTTCTTTTAATAACAAAAGTAAAAAAAAAATGTTTTTTGTTTGGTGTTTTAAGATAGCCCACTGTAAAATTAAATGAGAATGTACTCACTACAAGAAAACTAATAAAGGAAGGAGGAGATCCTATTTTCATAACACTTTATGTGAAATTACATATGATAATTTTTTTTTTTTTTAGGGGATTTTTTGGCATATCAACTGCTTGGGCCTTGGTTCATGTGATATACCAGTCTACATGACTTATCGTATTGTATCTATACTAGTAAACTTAATTCTGGACAATAAAAAAATTTAAATGCTTATTTCTTTATTTTGAATTCAAAATTGCTTATCTACAAGGGGAGTTCAAAAACAAAAACAATTTGTATCCACCCAGAAGTAGTTGTGATAGAAGATTGAAATAAACAGTGTGTATTACACTTTTTCAACATATCACCATACAAAATGATATATTTTTGACATCTCTCAATACACTTCCACAGGCCAGATTTTAGAATTCCTCTGACTTTCCTTCAAACCACAACTTGTCAGAAAAAATCACCTCATCATCGGCAGCAAAATGTTTTCTACGAAGAAAGAACTTCAAGGCAGGATGGAGGAAGAAATCTGAGAGTGCATGATTGGGGGAAATAAGCAGCAATATTTCAAACCCACCTTTTTGGGCATATCTTACTGCAGCATGCAAGGAATGCACAGGGACATTATCATGGAGCAGGTGCACATCTTTTGACAGTTCCCCATTTTTTTTCTTTTACAGCAGCACATAGATTTACGAGAGGTTGCGATTTTTCTGTCACAGTACAGCCCTTTTGGAGTAATATGTTAGTATTACACCATGCTGATCCCAAATAACTGACAGCATCACCTTACCAGCACTTGGTTGTGCCTTTGCCTTTTGGGGGTGGTGTGGGGTGGGGTGATTCTGCATGCTTTCATTGTTTTGATGTTTGTTTAATTTCAGGTCATAGTGATAGATCCAAGTTTCATCCATGTTGACTAGTTGTGGAAAAAACTCCTTGCTTTTCCTGGCACATCAACAACAACAACAACAAAATTTCATGTACATGTTATGCCTTTTCCTTCTGGTAAGGGGTCTTGGAACCCATATAGCAGACACTTTACTCATATGCAAATGTTGATGAATGATGTTCTCCATAGACTCTACACTAATTTGGAGCTCTGCAGCTAGTTCTTTGAGACTAATAAGGCAAATTAGCATTAGCATTAGCATTAGCATTAGTAGAGGCATTTGATGCAAGAAAGCAAGCTTATGCAGCATCAGCCAAAAAAAAAAAAAAAAAAAAACCCACTTCCACTTCACCCCTCTGTTCGTTCAAAATACCTGTCCAGCTGAGCCTTAAACTTATTTAGGCTATCAACCTCCACCACAAGGGATGGAAGTCTGTTCCACGAACCAACCACCCGCTGGCTAAAGGCAAATTTCCGCACGTCTATCCTACATCTGTCTTTCCTCAATTTGAATTTATGCCCTCTCAGGTGATTTTTCTGAGCTAGAGGAAGAATCCCATCAGCATTGAGCATGCTTAAACCATTCAAGGCTTTATACACCTCTATCAGATCACCTCGCTGGTGCCTAGTCTCCAGACACTGTAATTTGCAAAACTTAAGCCTTTCTTCGTAAGAGCACCCCTTTGTTCCATTCACTAATCTTGTTGCCCTTCTCTGTACTCGTTCCAGCAGCTCTACATCCTTCTTGAAATGAGGTCTCCAGACCTGTATACAGTACTCCAGGTGTGGCCTGACCATCGCCTTATACAATGGAATAATCACCTCCTTATCCCTGCTGGAAAAATTCCTGTATATCATTGACAAAACTCCATGAGCTACTCTTGCAGCCCGTCTGCACTGCTCAGAGAACTTCATATCTGCCTGCACAACCACCCCCAAGTCCCTTTCATTCTCTACCACTGTCAGTGTAGTACCACAGAGTTGATACGTTGCTCTGGGGTTGCTGTTTCCCATGTGTAGTACTTTACATTTATCAATGTTAAACTTCATTTGCCACCTCTCAGCCCATATGCTCAACCTTTCCAGATCCTGTTGCAGCAGCATAGTGTCAGTAGTGTCCTTGACAACCCTGCCAACCTTTGTATCGTCTGCTAACTTGGACATTAAGCCCGATATACCATCATCAATATCATTTATAAATACAGAAAACAATAATGGACCCAACACTGAGCCCTGAGGGACTCCACTAATAACATCAGTCCACGATGAGCAGTGTCCATTGATTACCACTCTCTGTCTTCTCCCCATCAACCACCCCTTTATCCATAGCAGCAATTTGCCTCCAATGTCACACTGCTCCAATTTGTGTAGCAGTCTTCCATGTGCAACAGTATCAAAAGCCTTTCTAAGATCCAAGTATATAATATCAAAGTTATTCCCTGCATCCAGTTCTTTTGTGACTGCATCATAGTATCCAGTCAAGTTGGTCAGGCAAGACTTCCCCTTAACAAAACCATGCTGTGTCTGAGCTATAACTGAAGTCTTGTCTAAATGATCCTGCAGTGCTTCTTTAACCAGTGCCTCCATTAATTTTCCTGGAACACAAGTTAAGCTCACAGGTCTATAATTACTTGTGTCAGCCTTTGATCCTCCTTTGTGAATTGGGGTCACATTTGCACATTTCCAGTCTATGGGTACCTCCCCTGAGTCCAAGGAAGCTCTCATAATTATGGCTAAGGGTTTGCTTACTTCCTTTGCTGCCTCCTTTAATATAACTGGATAGATCCCATCCACCCCGGGTGCCTTTCTTGTGTTTATCTTCAACAGTTTCTCCTCCACTTTACTCCCAGTTATTTCAAGATTCTGTAGCTTACTGCTAGAGTTGTGTACACCTCTGGCATTCCCCTCGCTGAATAACTCCTCATGTGTGAATGTCGATGCAAAATATTCATTTAGTTTGTTAGCTACCTGAGCAGGATCATCAACAATTGACCCATCAATATCAAGTGGACCGATCTGATTCATCCCCTTCCTTCTAGAGTTTACATAAGTAAAGAACTCTTTGCTGTTTTTCTTTGCATCCCTTGCCAAGGATTTCTCGTAATCTGCCTTCGCCTGCCTAACCTCCTTTGTAACTTGGTTGCATATCAACTTGTATCTATCATAGGCTTCTGTGTCATGTGTTAATTTGTATGTATCCCATGCATTTTTCTTCTCTGCCATATGCCTCATTAGTTCATCTGACATCCATTTTGGCCTAAACCTTGAACAATATTTCTTAGTTGGTATGTAAAGCCTAGTAGCTTCCAAGATAAGTTCTTTGAATGCTTCCCATTTTGAATTTGCTGTTGGTAACATCATCAGTTGGTCCCACTGTGTAGAATTTAAATACTGTCTCAGTCCATCGTAGTCGCCTTTACGAAAGCAATACCCCTTCCCTTTACCCCTAATGGTAGTTACCTCTTTGAGTAAATCCCACTTCAGCACACTGTGATCACTGCCACCTAGTGGTTCATTTATCTGCAGATTCTTAATGCATGAAGAATCACTGCTGATAATCAAATCAAGAGTATTACTCCTTCTAGTTGCCTCCCGAACATGCTGATGTAGAAAACAATCATCCAATAAATCCACAAAAGCCCTGCTAGTGTGTGAGTAACCAGCCCCCAAATTCCAGTCAATATCTGGGAAATTAAAATCTCCCATTATAAGACTCTCTGATTTACAAGCCCACTCTATTTCCCTGTACAGTTCCTTATTATACTCATCAGAGTCATTAGGCCTATAGCACACTCCTACTCTCAATTTTGATCTCCCAATGTTTATGTCACACCAAACTGACTCCACACTGCACTGTCCAGCGATGTCGACTGGCTTCACTTCCTTGGTTTTTATGTGTTTCTTAACTAATAACATAACCCCTCCTCCCTTCCTATCCTGTCTATCCTTTCTGTAGACGTTGTACTCCCCAAATTGCAGTTCTGCATCCCTTATATCTGTGTGACACCACGTCTCTGATATCCCAACAATATCTGCCTTCGATGTTTTGAGCAATACCTCAAATTCATCAAATTTATTTACTAAACTCCTAGCATTGGTGTACACGTAAGTATACCTGCACCTGTTTCTATTCTTAGCTACCCTAACACAACCCATGTGTTTACTTGTACCGCAATGGCTCCCAGCAGTCTCTGAAATACCATGCATCTTGTTTTTCAGGCTTCTGCTCATTCTAATAGAAGCAGTGCAAGAATCTCTTTCACCTCTGCCAGTGGCTACTGTCAATCTATTGGTCTTTGTCTCCCCACAAGCTAGCAGTTTTCCGACCCACCTAAAACTGCCTCGATAGCATCAGCAAATATTCTTGCACCCTTTCTATTTAAGTGTATCCCATCCCTGTAGAAGCAATCTCTCCTGTTAACAAGTACAGTCCAGGCTGAAAAAAATTCTACCCCTTGAGCCTTGCACAATCTTTCCAGGGCCGAATTGATTGACAAGGCTCTCATCATATACTCCCTCCTATCGTGTCTGGGCAGAATTGCAGACACTTTCAAATTCAATCCGGCATCCCCCTCCCCGGTATCCCCCTCCCCCATACTTCTCCTTCAACCCATGCACGATACTAAGTACTATAGGTTGATACCCTTCGTGTTTGGGGTTTTCATAAAAAAAAAAAAAAAAAATATTCCAGGATTAATGTCTCAATTTTTGCAACACTCTCTTCTGTTACAGCAGTTGCTGGGCATTTGGGGTTTCTTTATGCACTGAGGTTCTTCCACATTTTAATTACTTATACCAATGTAATCTGGGCAGTTTTCTCCATAAACAGCAACCGTTTCTTCTTCTTTGATTGTTTTGGGTGTTTTTCCTTGCAAAAAGAGAAACCGAATCACTGATCTGTATTCCACTTTATCCATTGTGATACTTTGCTTAATTTACTGCTTCAAAGAAAAAAAAAAATTGTCAGATTGAAACCAAAATTTTTGTGGTTTCCATAGAGATTTCAAACAAGAAAAATTTAATCTTTCTACCACAATTACTTACGGAAGAATACAAATCTTTTTGAAACCCCTCTCAATTTTGAAAGAAAAATATCATAGTCAGTTTAACAAATCTCTTTTTAAAATAACTTAAAAAAAAACATGAATACAAAATATGTTATTAAAAATCAAATGTGGACTATCATATATAAATCTCTTAAGTTAGTAGTTAAGTGTAAAATTCTCTTTATATTTTATTATGATGACTTTTGCCCTTAAAACAGTTTTTTCAGTGCATCTTGGTAGATTCTTCCAAAATTTATAGTTCTTCAGATGAGATGAACATGAACCATTCTTAGTGATAGCTTTAATCATTTCCCTTTTATTGCTGGTATTTTGGCAAGAAAGAATAAATTCATCTTGGAAATGTAAAAAGCTGAAACTGTGAACTGGTATGCCATAATTTAAAATCAGATGTAGGCAGGCAAGGCAATTGACTCCAGGCCCATGCCCTTTAGGGGCCCGGCGTCTCCTGTTTTTGCAATTTTCATTAATTAAGTAAGAGCCCGAACATGTTCTTTGCCTCCAAGCCCGAAAAAGGGTAGCTACGCTACTGGATGTAGGTTTGTGCTCTTATAGCTGCAAACGGGTGCTCTTACCAAGCGAGGCTTAAGTTCTGGAGACTAAGCACCTGTGAGGTGATCTGATTGAGGCCTTTAATGGTTTGAGCAGACTCAGTGCTTATGGAATTCTTCTGCTTGCTCAGATTAAGAACCTGAGTGGTCATAGATTCAAATTGAGGAATCTATGTTGTAGAATAAATGGGCAGAAGTTTGCCTTTAGCCAGTGTGTAGTTGATTGCTGGAACAGACTTCCATCTGTTGTTTGTTGTGGAAGTTGGTAGCTTAAATAAATTTAAGCCTGAACTAAACAGACATTTGGAGGACCAGATGGGTGAAATGGGAAGGTTTTTTTTTTTTTTTTGGCTGATGCTGTGTAAGCTTATTTTCTTGCATCATATGCCTCAACTAATGCTAATGTAAGCACATTTTTATTATGGTCTTTCAATTTTCTGTTTTGGATTTTGCATTGTGGCAAAATTCACTATCCTTCTGAAAGAGGTGATCACCTTGTATATGAGGGTATGTCATTGATAGTGGAGAATGAAAAATATCTGGGTGTAATTTTTCAGTCAGATATGAAGTTATCAGAGCAGCTCATGGGTCTTGTCAGTGGTATACAGGAATTTTGCCAGCAGGGATAAGGAAGTGATTATCCCTTTGTATAAGGCAATAATTAGGCCACACTTTGAGTACTGCATACAGGTCTGGAAGCCTCATTTTAGAGCTACTGGAATGAGCATAAAGAAGAACATTGAGATTGGCAAGGGGAACAAATGGTTGCTAATACTGAGAAAGGCTTAGGCTCTGCAAATTGCAGTGTCTGGAGACTAGGCACCTATGAGGTTGTTGTTGTTTGGTTTTTAGGAGCATTAGCAACTAAGGCCATATTGCTCCGGGATATACGGTGGTCATTCCATGACCTTTCCGCATTCTCCATATTTGGTGGTGACGGGCTCGAACCCCGGTCTAATCAAGAAGCGTGTGCTACGCACTGCTGCTCCTTCCCACCTGGCTACGGAGGCGCCTACCTATGAGGTGATCTGATTGAAGTGTATAAGGGTTTGAATGGTTTAAACAAGCTCAATGCTTCTTCCTTGCTTCTTCCAGGGATTCTTCCTTTTTGCTCAGAATACACACTTGAGGTGGCATAAATTAAATTTGAGGAAAGTCAGTTGCAGAATAGATGTGCAGAAATTGTGCAGGAATAAACTTCTATCTGTCATTGTGTTTTTATTTCATTTAAAGTCAGTAGAAAATACTCAGGAGGTAAGTTACTGAACAATCATTCATAAATCTTGCTTTTTTATGCTTTTGTTGCACAAGAATTTAGTTATGAATATCTTCAGAAGTATTTTTGGGATTCTTTTTTAATGTAGACACATTAAAAACTGTTGTTTTGATTATGTTTTGTTGCAGTTTAAATGCAACCTTTTTCTTTTTTCTAAGAAAATACTACACTGCATTGGATTTTCATAATTTAGATTAATTTAGTATTTTAACAATACATTTAATATAATATTATTAATAATAAGTTAATTTAATAAGATATGAAATCAATCTAAATTATGAAAAAACAATAAAGTATGGTGTGTTTGCTTATCAAGTTGCTTATCCCTGCATTTACCATCAATCGTTAAATTTTAAATAAACCTTTTTCTTGTTTCTAATTAGGAAGCAGACAATTGGACCACGTTATCCGCTGATGTTGAAGAAGTATTTGAGACTGCTGATATTAATGCTGTATGAATTCCTTTTGCAAATTAATTTGTTTATATATTTATCTGTTTATTTAGTGTTCCATATGAATATAGATCCATATATACGAGGTATGGTTAGAAAATTCTAGGAATGGCTTCGAATAAGGTGCTGTGTCATGGCTAATTACAAAGTTGCTAGTGCATGTTATATTCGGTGCCTCCGTAGCCAGGTGGGCAGGAGCAGCAGCAGCAGCAGCAATGCATAGCACACGCTTCTTGATCAGACCGGGGTTTGAGCCCGTGACTACCAAATACGGAGGATGCGAAAAGGTCAGGAAATGACCAACGCATATCCCCGGAGCAATATGGCCTTAGTCGTTAATGCTCCTAAAAACCAAATAACAACAACAGCATATTATATTATACATGTTTATCCGTCATTTGTGTAGTAGTTATAAGTTAGGCATTAATTATGGGTCTCACAATATTAAATTAAATTCCAGTGATGGTTTTTGTTTCAAAAACAGAAGAATGTCAGAAAAATTTATAAAATATTGCGCAAGTTTGAAATTTCTTATTAAATTGAGGAACGTGCGTACTGAAAGTTACAAATAGCTACAAGAAGTTTATGAGTGGTCTGCAGTATTGAAGAGATAACTTTTTGAGCACACAAGTGGTATTCTAAAGGAAGAGAAAACATTCATGCTGGTCTTGATCCTGTCCATCACATAAAAGGGAGAACTAATGAAAATGGTGGACAAGTGCAGGAACTTGTTTGCACCAACCGAAGAATTGGTAAAAGCAAGTTCCTACACTTTCGCTTCCAGAAAACCTGACTCATAACCAACAACTGCTGAGTTGCATCAAACTTTAGATTAAATTCAAACAGGACCACATTTTCTGGTTGTCATTGCTTGGTTTTAAACATGTATTTCAGTATAATCCTGAGATGAAAAGGCAGTGAAAACAATGAATTCTCCAGGACTGAAAATCAGATGGATGACCAATTCAAATCAAAAAGACTATTCTCATTATTTTCATTGATAAAAAAGGAATTGTCCATTCAGAGTTCAATCCTCTGAGGGTAAACTGTTAAACAGACATTTTATCTTTGGGTTCTGAAGCATTTAAGGCAATTCTCATTATTTTCATTGATATAAAGTTCATTCTTCAAGGAAAAATTGTTACTCACACATTTTGCATTCATGTTCGGAAGCATTTGAGGGAAAAAAACGTTGCTAAATTGTAACTGGTAGGTGGGTTTGCTAGTAACAATGTATGACCATGCTAGTTCATACATTGTTATCAGCAAGTCAATTTCTGATGGAACAGTGGGTTCTTTGACTAAAATATGTTCCATCCTCCCAGTTCAGATCCATATGGCTTCTTTTTTATTCTCAAATATGAAGTATTTAATGAAAGGGATACATTCTGATTCTTTGAAGGAAGTCTAGTAGTGGTACCAAAACTACCATAAGGCCCAAACGATCATATGGACTGCTCAGCAATCTAGCAAGCAGGAGGGATTTGGACAGAATTTATAGTTTTACCAATGGCTAGAAGTGTAAAGTTGGTCAAAGCAGCTGCTTTAGGAGACAAAAGCAGGTCAATTCAAGTTTAGCATACTTATAGTCATTCTGGGAACTTTTTTTAGTCACACCTCATACTTAAAAATATAGTTAATTTAATAAACTTATATATGTATTGCTATATAATACCAGTAGTGCATGCCAAGAATCTTTTTAAGTTTATAACAGCATTTTAAATTTGCTACTGTCTTTGTCTAGTCTAATAAAGGATGTAGCACTCTCATATATTTTCTTCAAAATCATAATATATGGAGTATCTATGCCTTGTCTTTCCAGTGCCCAAAACATTGCATTATGCTGTATGGAGTCAAATGCCTTTTCATAATCCACAAATGCCAGGCATAATGGTGTTTTATATTCATTTGCTTTCTCCATTAGCTGTGATATTACGTGAAGGTGATCCATAGTTGAGAATCCTGTCCTAAAGCCAGCTTGCTCTTTCGGTTGATTCTCATCAAGTATTCTTTCTAATCTGTTAGTAATGACCCTTGTGAACAACTTGTAGATTTATTTGGACCTTGTATTTTAAATACAAGGTCCAAATAAATTGGTCCTTGAGGTTGTCACAGACATTCTCTCAGATATGCCAGACAAGCTGTACTTGCTACCTGGCAGTCTAAAACGTTGATGGAACTGATATTCGGGTGACACTCAAGTCAAGTGGACCCAATTTCAACGAAGTCTGGACGGTCTGTGACAGCCAAATCCTCTGCTTGCACCTTCACGATGGTGGGACTGTTAGTAATCCTGGGTATAACTTCCATGCAGAAGTACATGGTGGGTGACCACCCAGGTGTGAACCAACGTAAGCAGGGGTTGAGGTGTGGCACCCACATCACATGGAGGAACGCCGCCCCTCTATGTTACCAGGCAGTACTAGGTGGTAGATGACTCTCATCAACCGGTGAAATACCACCACTTTGTTTATTGGAGGCTTGAAGTGGTGGAACCCATGTTTAGTCTCTAGAGCTAAGTTCCGGTCAACCCTTCCCTATCTCTTCTATCATGCGGTATGATTGATGACTTTTGAGGTTATGATGAACGTCGTGGCGAGATCCAATATTCCTTACATTTCGAGGGTACAGCTCTAAAACGGTGTTCGCAGGCCGGCCGCTTGTTATTACACCGGACCGAACCTATTGGTAACTCTCTAGGAGGCCTCTGGATCAGCTAGTGTATGATCTTGCTACCTCTACTCTGCCAGATAGTGACTGGAGGGAGTCCGAGTAGTGTGTATGCAGGGAGCATTGTCGAGGCCACAGTATGTCAAGGATCTGGGTATATTCTTACCACGTGTATGCCATATCCAAAAATTTCGTTACTTCATACAGCATGTCCTACCCACCTTTTCTTACTATTGAATACACCATGAATTGTCAAAATAATAGAGCAAGCTTATCTGCGAAAAGATCTAAACCTCCCAAGCATTCCCTAATTCATTTCACAAATATATGTGGTCTCAATTCTAATCTCAACGATGTCCATTTCCACTTGCAGTCTGCCAAACCCCATGTACTTTTTGTAACAGAATCTCAGTTATCGGTTGATTCAACTACTGCTCATCTCAGATACCCAAATTATTTGCTGTATGATTCCTTTCGCCTCAAAGGTGGTACTTGTGCATATGTCCGTTCTGATATTCCCTGTCAGAGACTTGGCAATTTGAAATCTCCTCTCTTTGATCTTCTCTGGCTTAAAATCTCTCTACCTCATTGTGTCAAATTAATCTGTTGTCTCTACTGTTCTCCCAACTCCACTAATCACTTGGAGCTGTTTGACTTCCTCTCTTTGCAACTAGACTTTCTCCAGTCCAACTTTCCTAACAGTGAGGTAATTTTCCTTGGTGATTTTAATCTCCACAACTCCAGCTGGGTTTTTTTTTTTTTTTTTTTTTTTTTTGATTTGGTAGTTGTTGGCGCATCAGCTTCTGTGGCCATTTTGCACCTCCCAAGGTTTTTGCAGTACTTTGATCCAAGCCCGAGTCGGAATCGAACCCCCGACCTTTGGGTTGCCGGGCAGGTACTTTACCCACTCGGCTAGCCCGGTCGGCACTCCAGCTAGCTTCCGTTTTCTAGTCACACCGACCCAGCAGGTCGAGATGCTGAGGCTTTTGCAATTACTAATGACCTAGCACAGATTGTTCATTTACCTACAAGAATACCAGACAATCCTAATCATACACCAATACGCTTGATCTTTTTCTCACAAACAACCCTTCTAAGTACACAGTTGAAGTGAGAGGTCCTTTAGGCCAGATCACAACTTGGTGATTGTCTCTTCTCCAATGGAACCTTTATCTCATGGCTACTCCCAACCTCGTGTTGTTTGGCATTACAAGAATGCAAAATGGGATGACCTGCGAGACTTCTTTTCTTCTTTTTCTTGGTCGGATTACTGTTTCAGAAGTTCTGATGTCAACGTTTGTTCAGATCGTGTCAGTGAAATTATTCTTGCAGGAATGGAATCCTTTATTCCACACTCCACTTTAAAATCTCGTCCTTTATCTAAACCTTGGTTTTCCAATAAATGTGCTAAGGCTGTTCAAGAGAAGAATGTTGCCTATCGTAATTGGCTTGTTTCTAATTCTTCAGTTTCATTTTCTGTGTACACCAAAGCTCGCAACAATAGTAAAGCAGTTATTAATCAGTCCAAACTAGTGTTTGAACAGGCTAAGAGTAGAAAACTTGCTTCTTGCCCTAATGGTAGCCGAGCATTCTGGTCTCTTGCCAAAGCTATTGGCCGCAACTTTTGCCCATCTCTGCTCCCCCCCTCTGTCCAAACCAGATGGTTCTGTTGTCACTCTAGCCAAGGATAAAGCTGACCTGCTAGCATCCCATTTTTCTTCCAGCTCATGTATTAATGATCTTGATAAAACACCTCCTACCATTCCCAACACCCTCCATTCAATGCCTCCTGTGGTCTTCCGTCAAAAGGATGTCAGAAGGATTTTGACGAATCTTGATGCTAAGAAAGCTCCAGGTCCCGATGGTATTTTCCACTTGTTCTCAAAACCTGTGCTCCTGAACTTACTCCCATTTTTGCCACCTTTTTTCACTTTCTTATTCCAAAGCTGTTTTTCCTTCTGCTTGGAAATTTGCTCATATTCAGCCAGTTTCTAAAAAGGGTGACAAATCCCATTGCAGTTACTTCTACTCTTTCTAAAGCAATGGAGAAATCAATTAACCGCCAACTCTTAAACTACCTAGAAACCTTCCGTCTGATCAACGATTGCCAGTAGGGATTCCGTCAATGTCGATCCACTAGTGATATTCTGGCTTATGTTACCCATTTATGGACTAATTCAATGGAAAGGTTCGGTGAAACACAAGTAGTTGCTCTTGACATCTCAAAGGCTTTTGATCGTGTTTGGCATAAAGGTCTTCTAAACAAACTTCCATCTTATGGTTTGCCAACTGTTTTTAGTAATTGGTTATCCAGTTTTCTCTCTAATTGCTCACTGAGGGTGATGGTAGATGGCTCTCTGTCTTCTAACTTCTCCACTAATGCCGGTGTCCCCCAAGGTTCAGTTCTTTCCCCAACTCTTTTCCTCTTGTATATTAATGTCCTTCTTCCATTGACTGGAAATCCTATCCATAGTTTTGCCGATGATAGCACATTGCATTCCACTTTCCATTTTGAGAAACCTTGTCCTGCTCAATCAGCTTCAACTTATCGAAAATCTGCTACCAATTCCTTAAATGCCGATCTTCAGGTAATTCTCCAGTAGGGCAAAGACAACTTAGTTGATTTCAACCCTTCTAAAACTCAGTCTTGTCTTATATCTCGCAAAAAGGATTCTTCTGCTCCTATGCTTATCTTTAGTGACACTCCGATTTCTAGGCAAAATGATATATCTCTTTTGGGGATTACCCTGACTTCTAATCTCTCTTGGCACAAGCACATTGCAAATATTGCTTCCTCTGCATCTAAAAAACTTGGTTTTCTCTTTCGCTCTCTGCATTACTTTTCTTCCAAACAGCTGCTCACTCTGTATAAATCGCAAATCCACCCTGCCATGGAATATTTGGGTGGTGTCCCCAAAACCTCTCTCAGTCTTCTTGATTCAATTCAGAAGAGGCCATTTAGGTTAATTAATGAGTCATCTCTAACAGAGACTCTCCACTCGCTTTCTCATAGACTTAGTGTTTCTGCTGCATGCCTCTTCTACAGATACTTCAATGGGCACTGTTCTTCTGAATTGGCTTCTATAATTCCCGCTCTCTCTCTTTCAAAACAGTCCGAACATGCGCCACCACCAGCCAACATCCATTTACTGTCCAACTTCAAACCCACAGAACCAACTTTTCAACTTCCTCGTTTATTCATTCAACTGCTGTTTTCTGGAACAACCTTCCTTCATACGCATTTCCTGAAAATTACAATCTACAGAAATTCAAGTCCAATGTCAACAAATATCTTCTTTCATCTTCTCAACCTCCAACCCAAGCACGGTACTAAGTACTATAGGTTCTAATACCTCTCGTGTTTGGGGTTCACATAAAATAAAAATAATAAAATAAAATTATTTGAATATTAAAAATATATATATACTAGATAAATGGTTTAATAATTAAATAATATGCTTTTCTTTCAGATTTCAGCTAAATTAGTTGGAATGCAGAATAGCTTGGTAAGTGTAAATTATTTTGAATGTTTTGCTATATATATTTTTTCCTTTCCTCTTATCCAGTGGATATTAGTAGTAGTAGTAGTGGCATGTGATGCAAGAAAGCAAGTGTATGAGCTTATGCAGCATCAGTATTTACAAATGATGCTAGAAAGCAAGCATATACAGGTTTTTTCCCATCCTCTTATCTAGTGGATATTAGTATTGGCAAATGATGCAAGAAAGCAAGCATATATAGCATCAGTCAAAAAAAAAAAAAACCTTCCCATTTCACCTATCCATCCCCTCCAATAGGAAGTGGAAAGCTATCCACTTCCACAACATCAGATGGAAGTTTGTTTCTGCCACCCATTGGCTAAAGGCAAAATTCCACACATCTACAATGGTGGACAAAAAAAACTGCATCACTTGTGAATTTTGCAAATAATGTGTTTTGCATTGCATTGTGGGTTGCAGAAATGTTCGAAATTCATTTGTTAGATGGGATATATATCTCTGTGAATGAAATCCAATAAAAAGACTCCACCTGATATACTTAATTGCCATAAATATCTTCCCAAATGATAAAATGTGTAATTAATGGAAATATGAGAAATCATGCAAATATGACAATCATGATAACCAAACATACATTTTATTGCATTTATATGTACAAACTGAAATGTCAAGTTAACGTAATAGTATGATGTACTGTAAATCAGCAAAATAAGTCCTCAATATTTTCTTGTTCCTCCTCCAGCTTCAATGCAATGATTTGGCATAGAGTTGATCACCTTCTGGATATATGGTTGCCCAATTTCGTGGTACCACACCTTTACAATGTATACCTCAGCCGAATCTCACTTATTGTCTTCTTCTGAGCAATTTTAGATGACATTATGTACCAGAAATTTTCAATAAGGTTCAAATGTGGAGTGTTGCCAGGCCAGTCCAACGCTGTAATGCTAGCATTTCTGAGGTATGACTGTATCTTAACGGAAAAAAAAAAAAAAAACATTGGTGTAAGTAAGTTTTAAGCCTTGTGAGACAAGAAATAAAACTCATCATTAAATCTAAATAGCATAAAACTTACCAATTTTGCTGTGTGGCAAGGTGCTGAGTCTTGTTGAAAAATGCAGTTTTGGACGTCTGTGTGGTGATCCCTAATAACAGATTTCAGGCACTCCTCCAAGATAGCAGTGTAGGTTTCTGCATTCACCGTTCCGTTAATAAACTTAATTTGCCCCACCCCTTTGCTTGTTATGATCCCCAGACTATCTGACCGGCAGGGAACTTTACAGTCTGTGTTATGCAGTCAGGATGGTATGCCTCCAATTTTCATCTTCTGACATTTCACTTCCCATCCAAGCCATGCAGGTTGAATTTCGATTCGTCATAAAAGATGACAGTATTCCATTGCTCTTCTGCCCACAAAACATGCATTTTATCCGAAGCAAGTCCCTTCATCCTCATTTGTTGGATCAACAAAAGCTTCTTGGGGCGATAGGCATGCCGACCACATTCTGAAATGAAAGCCGTCTTTGGATAGTTTATGCACTTGTTTTGGTTCTTGAGGTTGTCACAGCCATTCTCTCAGATATGCCAGATAAGCTGTACTTGCTATTTAGGAGTCTAAAACGCTGATGCAACTGATATTTGGGTGTCATTGAAGTCAAGTGGACCCAATTTCGGTGAAGTCCGGACAGTCTGTGACAGCCAAATCCTCTGCTTGCACCTTCATGATGGTGGGATTGTTAGTAATCTTGGATATAACCTCAGTGCACAAGCACACTGAAGGTGACCACCCAGGTGTGAACCAACTTAAGCAGGGGTCGAGGTGTGGCGCCCACACCACATGGAGGAATGCCACCCCTCTGTGTTACCAGGCAATACTGGGTGGTAGATGACTCTCATCAACTGTTGCAGTACCACCATTTTGCTTATTGGAACCCATGTTTAGTCTCCAGAGCTAAGTTCCGGTCAACCCTTACCCATCTCTTCCATCATGCAGTATGACTGATGACTTTTGAGGTTATGATGAACATTGTGGTGAGATCCAATCTTCCGTACATTTCGAGGGTACAGATTAAAATGGTGTTCGCAGGCCGGCCGCTAGTTAGAACACTGGACTGAACCTATTGGTAACTCTTTAGGAGGCTTCCGGATCAGCTAGTGTATAATCTTGCTACCTCTACTCTGCCAGATCGTGACTGGAGCGAGTCCGAGTAGTATGTATGCTGGGAGCATTGTCGAGGCCATGTTATGTTAAGGATCTGGGTATATTCTTACCATGTGTATGCCATATCCAAAAATTTCATTACTTCATAGAGCATGTCCCCCCCCCCCACTTTTTCTTACTATTGAATACACATGAATAGTCAAAATAATAGAGTAAGCTTATCTGCGAAAAGAAAACCTCCCAAACACTTCCTAATTCATTTCACAAATATACGTGGTCTCAATTCTATGTGTCCATTTCCACTTGCAGTCTGCCAAATCCCATGTACATTTTCTGACAGAATCTCAGTTATCGGTTGATTCAACTACTGCTCATATCTGTTGCCCAAATTATTTGCTGTATGATTCATTTTGTCTCAAAGGTGGTATTTGTGCATATGTCCATTCTGATATGCACAAGTAAGAGACTTGGTAAATTGGAATCTCCTCTTTTCGATCTTCTCTGTCTTAAAATCTCTTTACCTCATTGTGTCAAATTCATCTGTTGTCTCTCTATGGTTCTTCCAACTCCACTAATCACTTGAAGCTCTTTGACTTCCTCTCTTTGCAACTTGACTTTCTCCAGTCCAACTTTCCTAACAGTGAGGTAATTTTTCTTGGTGATTTTAATGTTCACAACTCTAGCTGGCTTCTGTTTTCTAGTCACACCGACCCAGCCGGCCGAGATGCTCAGACTTTTGCAATTACTAATGACCTTGCACAGATTGTTCATTTACCTCCAAGAATACTGGACAGTCCTAACCATTCAGCCAACACGCTTGATATTTTTCTCACGGACAACACTACTAAGTACACGGTCGAAGTGAGTGGTTCTTTAGGCACCTCAGATCACAAAGTGGTGATTGTCACTTCTCCAATGGAGCCTTTATCTCATGGCTATTCCCAACCTCGTATTGTTTGGCATTACAAGAATGCAAATTGGGATGAACTATGAGATTTCTTTTCTTCTTTTCCTTGGTTGGACTACTGTTTAAAAACTTCTGCTGTCAGTGTTTGCTCAGATCATGTCAATTATTCTTGTAGGAATGGAATCCTTTATCCCACACTCCTACTCCACTTTTAAATCTTGTCCTTTATCTAAACCTTGGTTTTCCAATAAATGTGCTAAGGCCGTTCAGGAGAAGAATGTTGCATATCTAATTGGCTTGTTTCCAATTCTTCTGTTTCATATTCTGTCTACTCCAAAGTTTGCAATAATTGTAAAGCAGTTATTAAGCAGTAAATTTTGAACAGGCTAAGAGTAGAAAACTTGCTTCTTGCCCTAATGGTAGCCGAGCATTCTGGTCTTTTGCCAAAGCTATTGGCCGCAACTTTTGCCCATCTATGCTCCCACCTCTGTCAAAACCTGATGGTTCTGTTGTCACTTCAGCCAGGGATAAAGCTGACCTGCTAACATCCCAATCCACCATTCCCAACACGCTCCATTCAATGCCTTCTGTGGTCTTCCGTCAAAAGTATGTCAGAAGGATATTGACGAATATTAATGCTAAGAAAGCTCCAGGGCCTGATGGTATTTCTCCACTTGTTCTCAAAATCTGTGCTTCTCAATTTACTCCTGTTCTTTGCTGCCTTTTTTCACTTTCTTATTCCAAAGGTGTTTTTCCTTCTGCTTGAAAATTTGCTCATATCCAGCCAGTTCCTAAAAAGGGTGACAAATTCCTCCCATCCAATTATCGTCCCATTGCAATTACTTCTACTCTTTCTAAAGTAATGGAGAAATCAATTAACCGCCAACTCTTAAACTACCTAGAAACCTTCCATCTTATCAACGATTGCCAGCATGGATTCCGTCAGTTTCGATCCACTGGTGATATTCTGGCTTTTGTTATCCACTTATGGACAAATTCAGTGGAAAAGTTCGGTGAAACACAAGCAGTTCAAAGACTTTCGATCATGTTTGGCATAAAGCTCTTCTAAACAAGCTTCCATTTTACGGTTTGCCAACTGTTTTTTGTAATTGGTTATCCAGTTTTCTCTCTGATCGCTCACTGAGGGTGATGGTAGATGGCTCTTTGTCTTCTAACTTCTCCACTAATGCTGGTGTCCCCCAAGGTTCAGTTCTTTCCCCCCACTCTTTTCCTCTTGTATATTAATGACCTTCTTCCATTGACTGGAAATCCTATTCATAGTTTTGTCGATGATAGCACATTTCATTCCACTTTCCATTTTGAGAAACCTTGCCCTGCTCAATCAGCTTCAACTTCTCGAATATCCGCTACCAGTTCTTTAAATGCCGATTTCCAGGTAATTTTCCAGTGGGGCAAAGACAACTTAGTTGATTTTAATCCTTCTAAAACTCAGTCTTGTCTTATATCTCGCAAAAAGGATTCTTCTGCTCCTATGCTTATCTTTAGTGACATTCCAATTTCTAGGCAAAATGATATATCTCTTTTGGGGATTTACCTTGATTCTAATCTCTCTTGGCATGAGCACATTACAAATATTGCTTCCTCTGCATCTATAAAACTTGGTTTTCTCTTTCGCTCTTGGATTACTTTTCTTTCAAACAGCTATTCATTCTGTACAAATCGCAAATCCACCCTGCCATGGAATATTTGGGTGGTGTCCCCAAAATCTCTCTCAGGCTTCTAGATTCCTTTAAGAAGAGGGCAGTTAGGTTAATTAATGATGCCTCTCTAGCAGAGTCTCTCCACACTCTGTCTCATAGACATACTGTTTCTGCTGCATTCTTTTTCTACAGATACTTCCATGGGCACCGTTCTTCTGAATTGGCTTCTATAATTCCCGCTCTCTCTCTCTCTTTTAAAACAGTCCGAACATGTGCTGCCACCAGCCAACATTCATTTACTGTCCAACTTCAAGCTCACAGAACTAACTTTTCATCTTCCTCGTTTATTCATTGAACTGCCGTTTTCTGGAACACCTACCTTCATATGTATTTCCTGAAAATTACAGTCTACAGAAATTCAAGTCTAATGTCAACAAATATCTTCTTTCGTCTTCACAACCTCCAACAGTACTAAGTACTATAGGTTTTAATACCTCTCGTGTTTGGGGTTTTCATAAAAAAAAAAAAAAAACACGTCTCAAAGTCCAGTTTTAGATTAGGAGCACTAGCATGGCGATTATGAAGGCATAGCCATTTCAAATGTTGATTTTGGGAAGGTGTAGTCGCTCTCCTACGGCCTGATCCAGTTCTTCTCTTCACATCACCAGTTTCACACTTTAATTTCAGCACCAGGGTACTGTTGACTGGTGACAGCCTATTTTATCAGCGATAGCATGTATAGAAAGCCCTTCCTGGGACAGAGCAATAGCTACACTTTTTTTTTTTTTTTTTCAACTGAACATATGGAGCCATGCTTATACCTCCACAAAACAGGATACTAATGAGCGTCTATACCTTTCCAATGCCATATTTATAGAAATGGCTGATGCAATGGAAGCATTATCTGATGCAATACCTTTGCTTTTCCACAAAGAAAATGACTGTAATCAAACAATATTTTATATGTTTCACTACAAATATTACTTTTTTTTAAGGTAATGCAGTTTTTATGTCTGCCACTATATTCTGCAATCATCCTTCCACAATTCAAATTTATGGCCATTCATGGTGTAGTCTGAGCAAGAGGAAGAATTCCATAAGCATTGAGCTTGCTCAATCTATGGCCTGATCTCCTATGGCCTGATCCTGGTCTTCTCTTCACATCACCAGTTTCACACCTTAATTTTAGCACCAGGGTACTGTTGACTGGTGACATCAGCAATAACACATATAGAAAGCCCTTCAATTCAAAGATCTAGCATTAGCATTAGCATTAGTAAAGGCATATGATGCAAGAAAGCAAGCTTATTCAGCATCAGCCAAAAAAAAAAAAAAAAAACAAACAAAAAAAAAAAAAACAACCACTACTCCCATTTCACCCCTCCGTTCATTCGAAATACCTGTCCAGCTGAGCCTTAAATTTATTTAGGCTATCAACTTCCACAACAAGCGATGGGAGTCTATTCCACAAACCAACTGCCCGCTGGCTAAAGGCAAATTTCCGCACATCTATCCGACATCCGTCCTTCCTCAATTTGAATTTATGCCCTCTCAGGTGATTATTCTGAGCAAGAGGAAGAATCCCATCGGCATTGAGCATGCTCAAGCCATTCAAAGCCTTATACACCTCTATCAGATCACCTTGCCGATGCCTAGTCTCCAGGCTCTGTAATTTGCAAAAGTTAAGCCTTTCTTCGTAAGAGCAACCCTTTGTTCCATTCACTAATCTTGTTGCCCTTCTCTGTACTCGTTCCAGCAGCTCTACATCCTTCTTGAAATGAGGCCTCCAGACCTGTATACAGTACTCAAGGTGTGGCCTGACCAATGCCTTATACAAGGGAATAATCACATCCTTATCCCTGCTAGAACAATTCCTGTATATCATTGACAAGACACCATGAGCTACTCTTGCAGCTCGTCTGCACTGCTCAGAGAACTTCATATCTGCCTGCACAATTACCCCCAGGTCCTTTTCATTCTCTACCACTGTCAGCGTAGTACCACAGAGTTGATACGTTGATCTGGGGTTACTGTTTCCCATATGTAGTACTTTACATTTGTCAATGTTAAACTTCATTTGCCACCTCTCAGCCCATCTGCTCAACCTTTCCAGATCCTGTTGCAGCAGCATAGTATCAGTAGTGTCCTTAACAACCCTGCCCACCTTGATATCGTCTGCAAACTTGGACATTAAGCCTGATACACCATCATCAATATCATTTATAAATACAGAAAACAATAATGGACCCAACACTGAACCCTGAGGAACTCCACTAATAACATTAGTCCACGTTGAGCAGTGTCCATTGATTACCACTCTCTGTCTTCTGCCACTCAACCATCCCTTTATCCATAGCAGCAATTTGCCTCCAATGCCACACTTCTCCAATTTGTGCAGCAGTCTTCCATGCGCAACAGTATCAAAAGCCTTTCTAAGATCCAAATATATAATATCAAAGTTATTCCCTGCATCCAGTTCTTTTGTGACTACATCATAGTATCCAATAAAATTGGTCAGACAAGACCTGCCCTTAACAAAACCATGCTGTGTCTGAGCTATAACTGAATTCTTGTCCAGATGATCCTGCAGTGCTTCTTTAACCAGTGCCTCCATTAATTTTCATGGAATCGAAGTTAAACTAACAGGTCTATAATTACTTGTGTCAGCCTTTGATCCTCCTTTGTGAATTGGGGTTACATTTGCACATCTCCAGTCCATGGGTACCTCCCCTGAGTCCAAAGAAGCTCTCATAATTATGGCTAGGGGTTTGCTTACTTCCTTTGCTGCCTCCTGTAATATAACTGGATAGATCCCATCCACCCCTGGTGCCTTTTTTATGTTTATCCTCAGCAATTTCTCCTCCACTTTCCTCTCAGTTATTAGAAAATAATCTAGCTCACTGCCAATGTTTACTTCACCTACGACATTCCCCTTCCTGAATAACTCCTCATGTGTGAATATAGATGCAAAATACTCATTTAGATTGTTAGCCACCTGAGCAGGATCCTCAACTGTTGAACCATCAACATCCAGTGGACCAATCTGATTCATCCCTTTCCTCCTTGAGTTTAAATAGGTAAAGAACTCTTTTCTGTTTTTCTTTGCGTCCTTTGCCAAGGATTTCTCATAATCTGCCTTTGCCTGCCTAATCTCCTTTGTGACTTGGTTACAGACCAACTTATATCTATCATAGGCTTCCATGTCACCCATTAATTTGTATGTATCCCATGCATTTTTCTTCTCTGCCATATGTCTCATTAGTTCATCTGACAACCATTTAGGCCTGAACCTTGAACAATATTTCTTGGTTGGTATGTAAAGCCTGGTAGCTTCCAAGATTAGTTCCTTGAATGCTTCCCATTTTGAATTTGCTGTTGGTAACATCATCAGTTGGTCCCACTGTATAGAATTTAAATACTGTCTCAGACCATCATAGTCGCCTTTACGAAAGCAAAAACCCTTCCCTTTGCCTCTGATGGTAGTTACCTCCTTGAGTAAATCCCACTTCAGCACACTGTGATCACTTCCACCCAGTGGTTCCTTTATCTGCAGATTCCTAATGCATGAAGAATCACTACTGATAATCAGATCAAGAGTATTACTCCCTCTAGTTGCCTCCCGAACATGCTGGTGTAGAAAACAATCATCCAATAAATCCACAAAAGCCCTGCTAGTGTGTGAGTGACCAACCCACAAATTCCAGTCAATATCTGGGAAATTAAAATCCCCCATTATAAGACTCTCTGATTTACTGGCCCATTCTATTTCCCTGTACAGTATCTTATTATACTCATCAGAGTCATTAGGCCTATAGCACACTCCTATTCTCAATTTTGATTTCCCTATGCTTATGTCACACCAAACTGACTCGACACTGCCCTGTCCATCGATGTTGACTGGCTTCACTTCCTTGGACTTTATGTGTTTCTTAACTAATAGCATAACCCCTCCTCCCCTCCTGTCCTGTCTATCCTTTCTATACACATTGTATTCCCCAAATTCCAGTTCCGCATTTCTTATATCTGTGTGACACCACGTCTCTGATATCCCAACAATATCTGCCTTTGATGTTTTGAGCAATACCTCAAATTCATCAAATTTATTTACTAAACTCCTAGCATTGGTGTACACGCAAGTATACCTACACTTGTTTCTATTCTTAGCTACCCTAACACAACCCATGTGTTTACTTGTATCACAATGACTTCCAGCAATTCAAAGCCTTAAACACTACCTCCCAGGTCCTAGTCTTCAGATGCTGCAATTTGCAGAACTGAAGCCTTTCTTGATAAAGGCATCTCTTTGTTGCTGTGAACAATCTCGCTTACCTTCTTACCTGCTCCAACAGCTCTACATCCTTCCTAAAATGAGGCCTCCAGACCTGTATGCAGTACTCAAGATGTGGCCTGGCCATTGCCTTATTCAATGTAATAATCAACTCATTTTCCCTGTTAGCAAAGTTTCTCTGTATCATTGACAAAACCCCATGAGCTGTTTGCTCATCCTGTCTGCACTTCTCAGAGAACTTCATATCTGACTGAATAATTACCCCCAGGTCTTTTTCATTTTCCACTATCCTGAGCGTAGTATCACATAGTACGTTAATCTGGGATTACTGCTACCCATGTGCAGTACTTTTCATTTGTCAATGTTAAACCTCAATTGCTGTTTTTCTGCCCATCGACCTAAGTTTCCTAGATTTTATTGCAATAGCTCACCCTGATTACTGTCATTAACCACCCTGCCAATCTTTGTATCATCTGCAAACTTTGACATTAAGCTTGATTCATCATATCATTGATAAATATTGAAAACAACTAAGGGCCCAGCACTGAACCCTGGGGAATTCACTGATAACATTAGTCCATGAAGAGCCCATTGATAACAACTCTGTCTTCTTCCACCTAACTATCCATTTATCCATAGAAGTAACTTGCCATTAATGCCACATTTCTCTAGAATTTACGGCAGTCTTTTATATGCAACAATATAAAAAAAAAAGCCTTCCTGAAAGTCAAGTATATGATATCAAAATTAATTTTTTGCCTCCAGTTCCTTGGTCACTACATCATAGTAGTCTATTAGATTGGTTTGACAAGACTTCCCCTTAACATATCCATGCTGTGACTGCAGTATAATTGCATTTCTATCCATATGGTCTTGCATTACGTCTTTAACCAGTGACTCCATTATTTTTTCTGGAACAGATGTTAAGCTAACAGGTGTATAATTACTCATGTCACCTTTTGATCTCCCTTTGTGAATTGGGCATACATTTGCACATCTCCAGTCCATAGGGAAACCTCTTCTGAATTCCAGGATGCTCCCATAATTATGACCAAGAGTTTGCTTATCTCCTCTGCTGTCTCCCTTAATATAATTGAATAAATTTCATCTACTCCAGTTGCCTTTTTCTGTTTAGCTTCAATTATTTCACTTCCACTTTCCTCTCAATTATCACAAAATTCTTTTGCTGCCCGTTAGAGTTTGATAAACGTCTGGCATTCCCCTCCCACTTAAAAGAATTTCTCATGTGTGAAGGTAGATATAACTTACCTATTGAGCAATCTGAGCAGGGTCATCAACAGATAATCCATTGACATTGGGGCTCATTGTGATTACTTATACACCAATGAGCCAAAACATTATGACCAGTGAGTCAAAGCAACTGCAGGTGAACTATGGCGTGTCTGCAAATCGGGACACAGTATAAAAAAACACCTGATACTGAGCTCCATTAATCAGTGTTACTCTTCTTCTTCAGATGGGAAAGACAACGGACTTAAGTGAGTTTGACAAAGGCCACATTGTAATGGCCAGACTACTGGGTCAGAGCATATCCGAAATAGCACCCCTGGTGGGATGTTCACGTCAGCCATGGTTAGTACTTACCGAAAGAGATCCGAGGAGGGGAACCCATGAACCGCTGGTGAGGTGTTGGATGATCATGGTTCATCGATGCTTGAGGTGAGCGAAGGCTTTCCCGGATGGTACATGGCAACAGAAGGGTGACTGTGGTGCAACTCGCCAGTAATTGGAATGCTGGTGATGGGAGTAATGTATCACAACATACAGTACGTCAAACCCTGCTGAAAATGGGGCTCCGTTGCCGCAGTCCGCTCCCAGTGCCCATGCCAACCACGGTTCACCGGTCAGCACCTATAATGTTCACGCGAGCATTGAAACTGGGCCCTAGTGATTGGAAGAAGGTCGTCTGGTGTGATGAATCATGTTTCCTGCTGCACCATATGGACAGCCAGGTACGTGTGTGTCATTTACCTTGGGAAGTGATGGCGCCTGGATGCATTGTGGGACGTAAACAATCCGGTGGTGACAGTGTCATGCTTTGGGCAATGTTCTGCTGGGATATCCTGGGTCCAGTCATCCATGTGCCGGGCACTCTGATATCTACCACCTACCTAAACATCATTGCTGACTAGGTACACCCTTTCATAGCAACGGTCTTCCCCTCTGGTGGTGCCATCTTTCAGCAGGATAACGCTCCATGCCACACCGCTCGGATTGTTCGAGACTGGTTCACGGAACATGAGGAAGACTTCCAGGTATTGCCCTGGCCTCCAAATTCCCCAAGCATTGATCCCATTGAGCATGTGGGGTTTGTGTTGGAACAGCAACTCTGATCTACAGCATCTCAACCACGGACCTTACAGGAGTTAAAAGATCTGTTGGTTATGTGTTGGTACCAGATACCACAAGACACATTTAGAAATCTTGTAGCGTCCATGCTTCGCCGGGTATGAGCTGTTTTGGCTGTCCGTGGAGAACCAACATCATATTAGGTAGGTGGTCATAATGTTTTGGCTCATTGGTGTATTTAAAATGTATAAAATGAGATTATTCATTGAAGGACTTCTTTTAGTGGCTGGTTTTAATAGAAATTTTTTGATATCTTCCTTCTTCTGTTAATGTAAGTGTATAGATGCTTTGTTGCTATTATTTGCATTCTTTATCAGAGATTTCTCATAATCTGCCTTAGCTTGCCTAATCTCTTTTTTGACTTGAATTGACACATTTTTAATGAAGAATGGGCAAACAGTTACTTATTTGTTGAAGTGAAAACTAAGTGATGAAGTTATAAATATACTATGGTAGAAGAATAAAAATAAATATATATAAATAAATAAATTATAAATAATAACTACCTTTAAACTTTACTTTTTATATATCAATCTAAACTCTATTAAATTAAATGAAATACAGTTGGACCTCTCTTTAATGAACTTCCATATAGCGAATTTTTCTATGTAGCAAACGTTTTTGATTTCCTCTTGGTCATTACATTGAAAATAGTTTCCTTATAATTAAGAAGTCCATATAATGAACTGATTTTGGGACACCTGGGTATGCTTGGTTCGCACTTCTGGCCTTTAGGCAATAAAGCCGATGCTGTGAAATTAAGCGCTAAAAGGATTAAGCATTAATCCCTTTTGCTTTTAATACAGGTGTTAATTCCACGAATTAAGAGCTAAAACATTTTACAATTTAATGGTGCCAGTTTTCTCCTGCAGGGTAAAACCCTGCAGGAGGAAACTGGCCAACCACAGCATGGGATAGAAAAAGATGGAATTCTCTCGGAGGGCCTTTGCTCAGCAGTGGGGTCAGCAATGACTAAAAAGAAGTAAAACCTATACAACTTATACACTACTATACCGAGAACTCCTGCTGGTGAGCTGTCCACAGCCAGTGGCAAAGATTAAGGCATATTCCCGACAGTTACATTGGTTCTGGTGAACCTGTTTCCTAAACATCCTATTTGATGAGAATTAGGAAAGAGTGATTTTTCTTTATCCCGGAAATTCAACTGTTGTTTCAAAGAAATGAGTCATCCACACACACACACTAAATTTCACCTGTCTCCGTTTTCATGGTAGCTGCAAGTGATCTCTAATTTCAGCTTTGTTTTAACTGTTATGCAAGTAACCTTATAGTGTCTAAGAGGAAATCCTTCAGTGTAGTGTGAAAAAGTGGAAGTGCTTAATAGTGTATACCGGAGCACTAAAAAGAAAAAGAAAAAGAAATTGCTTTAAAATTTGCTATTCCTGCCAGTAGTGTGTTAACGATTCTGAAAAACTGTTTCGATTTTCAAATTGTTTCAGGAAATGGGACCTAGTCAGAAGCGTGCGAAATTATGCCTTTGGGAAGATGTAGATTGAAGCAGTTTTTAAGTGGATGAAGTTGATTCGAGACCAAAACATGCCAATACCAGGGCTATTAATAAAAGAAAAGGCTATGGAGTACTCATCTTTTCTGGGGCACAAAATATTCCAAGCCACTTCCGGTTGGCTGAACAAATTTAAAGAGTGTCATGGCTTACTCAAAAAAGTTATTTCTGATGAAAGTGGAGTGCAATTGAAGAAGGCTATACCCATTGGAAAGAAACAGTTTTGAAAAAAATTATGGGGGACTATGAGTCCAAAGACATATTCAGCGTATGAAACAGGTCTATTTTTTAAATGTTTACTGAACAAGACTTTTAAAGGTTTGGGTGGTAAAAATAGTAAAGAGAGAATTACAGCCTTGGTTGGTGCAAATATTATTATTATTATTATTATTATTATTATAGCCATAGTGCAAGGAAGCCTTAGGCTTATGCTGCACCAGCCAAAAAAATTTCTGAATTACCCCGAGAGAGAGAGAGAGAGAGAGAGAGAGAGAGAGAGAGAGAGAGAATCACCAAAAAAGAGAAGAATGATGATATCCAGCTCAGGACCCTAGGTGTGCCAAGCCCATATTCACCAGATGTAAGCCCCTGAGATATATGGCTGGTAGTGTAAAATTGAAGCTTTTGGTAATAGGCAAAAGTAAACAACCTCGATGTTTCAAAGTAGTAAAGTCTATTTTGGACTACAACTACAACAAAAAATCTTGAATGACAAGTGAAATTTTTGAGCAGTGGATTTTAAATTTCGATAGAAAGATGCCGAACAAAAACAAAAAAATAGCATTGATTGTTGACAACTGCCCTGCCCACCTTACAAGCGTGAAGCTTGTTTTCTTCCTTCTGAATAATTCGTCTTAACTGCAGCCTGTGCTGGATTTACATATAAGCTAAACAAGCTACAGCTTAGAGCCTCATGTTCCAAGGACCTCGCTCTATATTGTCATAGGTGAACAGTAAGGGAGAAGGTCCTCATACATGTTATAGCTTACAGCCACAACACATTTAAATCTGGCCACGACTGCAGCCAATGGACCAAGGAATTATCAAGAATTTGAAAATGCACTACTGAAGGCTTATACTGAAAAAAATTATACTGTGATTAGAAACTAACCAACCTATAGATTCTGTTATAGATTTGTGGATGTGCACATTGGAGTTGGCGAAAGTGAGGAGTCAAGATGTGAAGGAAACAACGATTAAGAATCGTTTCTCAAAAGCAGGTTTTGCTAAAATGCTAATTAACAGAGATGAGAGGGATGAACTACTAAAAGACATTGAGCAATCTTGGGAAGAGTTCTAAGCTAGGTTTGATCAGTGGAGAAATTGTCCTTGACAGATTTTTAGGAGTTGATAATGATGTCATAATAGCTGAATATCCGAGTGACTCCATCATTTTGGAGTGTATTTCAAGAACTAGTGACAATATATTGATGATGAGTTGGATGAAAATGAGGGCAATATTAAACCTTCCAAACAAGAAACGTTGCAGCATTTGAAATTTTGCATCGAGGCCTTCATTGGGAAGAAAATGTAACAGAAAATATATCTGAATGTTTAAAGTTTAAACAAATTCAAACATTTTGAACGGTGTACAGTAGAATCCAGTGTACAACAAAAAATAACCAAATATTTTACGACATAATTCTTAAAAGTGTACTAATATATTTTGCGCATAATGTAAGTAGTCATTTATTAATATGTATGTATTCATTTTCCTACTTATTTCTGATTTATTTTGCATCTTTTACTATATTTCCAAATTTACAGTATTTTTCATTGTTGAAACGGTCATATTTCTTTGTAACGAATTTTTTTCAAGGGAATGATCGATTTCATTATATAGAGGTCCAACTGTATTTTAGAAATTATTATAATTGGAACAGTGGAGATAGCAACAAATGAATAGTAGACTATATTAAAATAATACTGCATTGACTGACAAACTGTTAAAATAAAATTTATTCGAAATTCTAGATACATAAATAAAATGTACAACATAAAAGTGAGAGTATATAAAAATAAAAGCATTAAAACTTTGTATAAAGAAATAACATAAAATAAAACAATAAACTATGGAAAGCTTTCAAGCCGTTGTTTCAACTCAACCAAGAATCTTGACAACAAGTTAATATATTCTGCATAAATATTAGTATTAGTATTAGTAATGGCCGCATGGTGCAAGAAAGCCTATGGCTTATGCTGCACCAGCCAAAAAAAAAAAAAAAAAAAACTGAACAAAACAATGATAAAAACAAAAAAAAAAAATAAATAAATAAAATAAATAACTAAATAATAATAATTAATAAATAAAAAAAAAATAAAAATAAAAAAAAATAAAAAAATATATAAATAAAAAGGAAATTAAACCTATCATCCTATGCGCTTCCCTTACCCGAAAGTACTATCCAGATGACCTTCGAATTTCCCCAAACTGTCGGCCTCTACCACCCATGAAGGCAACTTATTCCAGTAATTTATAACTCGCTGGCTAAAATAAAACTTCCTGCAGTCCAATCTAAACATTTCCCCCCGTAACTTGAATTTATGTCCCCTAGTTCTAGCATCATTTATAATCTTGAAAATTTTGTCCTCATTCATTTTACTGATGCCTCTCAGAGCCTTAAAACCTCAATCAAATCTCCTCTAAGGTGTCTAGTTTCCAAACTCTGCAACCCACATATTCGAAGTCTTTCTTCATAAGGACGCCCTTTTGCCGATCTCACCAGGCGAGTTACCCTTCTTTGCACCCTTTCAAGAAGCTCGATGTCTTTCTTTAGGTACGGTCTCCATACTTGAACACAGTATTCCAAGTGTGGTCTAACATAAGCCTTATATAATGGGATTATCACGTCCCTATCTCTACTTGCAAAAGTTCGATAGATCATTGATATTACACCATGGGCCTTCCTTGCAACCTGTTTACAATGCTCAGAGAATTTCATGTCTGACCGTATCATAACACCCAAGTCCCTTTCCTCCAGTACTGGGTTTAGTTGAACTCCACCAAATGAATAAGTTTTTTTGGGATTACTGTTTCCCAGGTGTAATACCTTACACTTTGTTGGATTAAAGCACAGCTGCCATTTTTCTGACCATTCTTGAAGTCTATCTAGGTCTCTCTGAAGAAGCTCAGCTTGACAGTGATCATTAACTACTCTACCAATTTTAACATCATCTGCAAATTTAGACATCACGCCCTCTATCCCTTCATCAATGTCGTTTATGAAAATTAAAAACAACAGTGGTCCTAATACTGATCCTTGGGGAACCCCACTTCTTACATCAACCCAATCTGAGGAATAGCCATTTATCACAACCCTCTGCCTCCTGCCCTGAAGCCATCCTTCTATCCATCTAAGGATTTTCCCAGTGGTTCCAACCTGTTCCAGCTTATAAAGCAACCGCTCATGTGGGACTGAGTCAAAAGCTTTGCTGAAATCTAAATAAACAATGTCGAAATTATTCCCTAAATCCAGCTCGTGAGTGACCCTTTCGAAATAGCGAACCAGATTTGTTAAACATGATTTTCCCTTTACAAAACCATGCTGAGTATCCTTGAGAATTTCAATTCAATCCAAATGATCCTGAATTCCACCCTTGATCATTGCCTCCGTGATTTTCCCTACTACTGAAGTCAGACTGACAGGTCGATAATTTCCAACTTCACTTTTAGAGCCACCCTTATGTATGGGAGATACATTTGCACTTTTCCAATCCAAGGGAATCTCCCCAGTCTAGTGATGGTCGCATAATTAGCCTCAATGGTTCAATGCACTCGCTTGCCACCTCTCTTAAGATTATAGGGTATATTCCATCAACTCCAGGAGCCTTACTGGTCTGTAGGCTCGAAAGTTTTTTCATTAAATAATTTTGCGAAATTTCAATATCATTAATTACATATTTTTTAACTTCGCTCTCACAATTTCCCATTGCCACAAAAGGCTTTTCATTTGTAAATATCGATGCAAAATAACTGTTGAGTTCATCTGCAACGGCAGCTGGTGTATTTATTACTATCCCCTTTCCCTTACGTAAAGGTCCGATCTGGTTTGTCCTGCTCTTCTTGGCATTTATATATGTGAAGAATTCTTTATCCCCCCTATTTGCTCTGTTTGCTAGTGATTTCTCATAAACTGCCTTTGCCTGTCGAACCTTTTCTGTGGCTCTATTACAGATCACCTTGTAGCTGTTATAGGCTTCAGTACTTTTTATTGCTCTGTAATCTTTCCATGCCACCTTTTTCTGCTCAAGTAATGTGGCAACTTCACTATTCATCCAACTTGGAACCCTTCTCGTGGAGTATTTTTTTAATAGTATATACGCATTCAAGGCATCTGTGATTAATGTTTTAAAAGCGTACCACAGTTCAATTGTATTCATTCTCAGCGCGATATCTACCCAGTTAATAGAGGCCATGTAGTACCTTAACGCATCGTAATTTCCTTTTCTGAAATTAAAACCCATTCCTTTGCCTTTTACTTCTGCTACCTCTCTCGTCATCATCCACCGTAGAACTCCGTGATCACTTCCTGCTACTGGTTCCTCTACTGTCAGCCCTGTTATGTCATCTGATTCATGTGTGATGATGAGTTCTAGGATATTCTTTTCTCTAGTACTTTCCCTGACATGTTGATACAAATAACAGTCATCTAGTTGATTTAAAAATTTTGTTCCCCACGTCGAGGTTCCTTCCCATTTACTCCAATAAATTAGAGGCAAATTGAAATCACCCATAATAAGGCATTGATGCTTACTTGCCCATTCCACTTGCATGTAGAGGCTTTTGTCATAATCTTCACAATCACCTGGTCTGTAGATTACTCCTACTCGCATTATACCTTTGTTTCCAACTATCTCACACCATACAGACTCTATACTAGCATGTGAAATGTCTGAATCCGGGAAAGCTATCGTCGCACTCAGGCTGCTTCTGATAAGAAGCATTACCCCACCACCCCTTCTATCTACTCTATCCTTCCTTTATACATTATACAAGCCGTACTGAAACTCATCATCCCCAATTTCCGGGTGGCACCACGTCTCTGTAAGCCCTATTATGTCCGCGTTACTTGTTTTAACCAGCAGTTCGAATTCGCTCATTTTATTGATGACACTTCTAACGTTACTGTATAAACAATTAAGATTTACTGTTCTTGTATATTTAACAACCCTAACACAACCCTTGAAGTTTTTTAGGCTCTCTTCCCTGATATTAGCTACCTGCTCACGTGAAACGTTTCTGCCCCCAGAACATCTAGATAATACGTCCAGTTGGGGTAACAGATAAGAACTCTTAAGGTATGTGCAAGAGTTACATTGACCAATATTATCAGATAAACACGTGTCAGTATTACCCATATCCCCCCTAACTAGCAGTTTCCCTGAACCTTTAAGGTATCCTCAATAATACTGGCAAAAACTTTTGCACCACCTTTGTTTAAGTGTATCCCATCTCTACAAAACATATAACCTTGCATGTGCAGAAACATCATCTTGTTTGGATCGAGGACAGCAAAAAACGAACAGAAGAAAGGGGGCATAATAAAGAGGTATATTAATTGTCAGACTCTACCAGCCCAGTATGGCATACATTAGTTATGTTATTAGTCCATCATCTCTTGTTGCACTAAAATGACTGCCTCCATAATAGAATGTATGCAAGTCCCACCACTACTTTAATGGTGGAATTCACCACAGCTATATGGAGGGCTTCTATCAATGAGAGATGGTGAGAAACAGGCGAAACTTCAACATTGAGTTGCGAGTTGTAATTGAAATGTTGTTCACTCCAAAAGTGTTCTTCAATAACTGAGTTGGCAACATCGGCCCGGGGGATAGCCCCTTATGTTCAGAGATATGATCACAAAGTCTGCATTTAGTTTCCCTGATGTAACACATCCCACAATCCAGACAAGTAACACGGTAAACCACGTTAGCACAATGCAGCAAAGGGCTTCTTGGCTTAACTTTAGGAATCATAAATTGTAATCTCCTGCCAGGGAGCTGCATACAACTAATACGGTATTGGTGCAACATTCTGGCAAAGCATGTGGGGAATGTAAGCTGTAGCAATGTAGCTGTCATCATGACTAGAATAGGAAATATACCGATCATCATATAATTTAAACTTATTTAGAACATGGGGGGGGTAGTCACATCTAGGTAGGTCTGCCCTGACATTGGCAACTCAGCTTCTTTATTAACCACCACATAACAATGCGACTATATACAACTGAATATAATACTCTAGTTGTGCTAAAAAGATGGCTTGGGACACATGGTGATTTATAGTTAGTAAACTGCACCCTACACATGGGTTCCTATACACCAAGCTAACCAACCAGTGACCAGCACAGTGAACTGAAACATTGAAGAATGGAAGAGTGCCATTCACCTCCAATTTTTTTAATGAGGGAGTAACTCTTCTGATCCATGAGGAAAAGCTGCGATTGCATCATCCACTTATCTTTACCAAAGTCTGATGGGAACGGGCCAGACCTGCAAATATGTCTTCTTCCAGAGGCTCCATAATGATATTAGCTATGGGAGCACTGACCAGTGTACCCATCATGGTATCTTGAGTGCCTGTATAAGGAATTGTAAAACACGATCACACTACCAGATAAACAAATATTTAAAGCAAGACATATATCATTGATGGAGAACGAGTTCAATAGCATTAACAAGGGCACATGATGCAAGAAATGAAGCTTATATAGCATCAGCCAAAAAAACAAACACTCACACCTTTCTCATTTCACCCATCCACTCACTCCAAATGTTTGTCTACTTCTGCTTTGAATCTGTTTAAGCTATCAACTTCTACAATGACAGATGGAAGTTTGTTCCAGCAATCAACCACTCTCTGGCTAAAGGCAAACTTCTGCACATCTATCCTACAACTGTCTTTCCTCAATTTGAATTTATATCCTATCAGGCAATTATTCTGAGCAAGAGGAAGAATCCCATCAGCATTAAGCATGCTCAAACCATTCAAGGCTTTATCACCTCAATCAGATCACCTCGCAGGTGCCTAGTCTCCAGACACTGTAATTTGCAAAACATAAGCCTTTCTTTGTAAGAGCAACCCTTTGTTCCATTTACTATTCTTGTTGCCCTTCTCAGTACTCGTTCCAACAGCTTTACATCCTTCTTAAAATCAGGCCTCCAGATCTGTATACAGTACTCAATGGCCTGACCATTGCCTTATACAAGGGGATAATCACCTCCTTATCCCTGCTAGAAAAATTCCTGTATATCATTCACAACACACCATGAGCTACTCTTGCAGATGGTCTGCATTGATCAGAAAACTTCATATCTGCCTGCACAATTACCTCCAGGCCCTTTTCATTCTCTACCACTGTCAGTGTAGTATCACACAATTGATACATTGCTCTGTGGTTACTGCTTCCCATATGCAGTACTTTACATTTGTCAATGTTAAACTTCACTTGCCACCTCTCAGCCCATCTGCTCAACTTTTCTAGATCCTGTTGCAGCAGTGTACTGTCATTAGTGTCATTAAACCGACTTTCATATCGTCTGCAAACTTGGACATTAAGCTTGATATACCATCGTCAGTATCATTATTGATTGATTGAGGTGTATAAGACCTTGAATGGGTTCAGCACGCTGAATTCTGATGGGATCCTTCCACTTGTTCAGATTACGAACCTAAAGGGTCATAAATTCAAATTAAGAAAGGACAGATATAGAATAGATGTGCGGAAATTTGAATTTAGCCAGCGGATGGTTAATTGCTGGAACAAACTTCCATCTGTCGTTGTGGAAGTTGATAGGTTGAATAAATTTAAGGAGGAACTGGACAGGCATTTGGAGGGAATGGTGTGATTTTTTTTTTTTTTTGGCTTATGCTGCATAAGCTCATACACTTGCTTTCTTGTATCACATGCCACTACTACTACTACTACTACTATTAATGAATACAGAAAACAACAATGGACCCAACACTGAACCCTGAGGGACTCCACTAATAACATTAGTCCACAAAGAGCAGTTTCCATTGATTACCACTCTCTGTCTTCTCCCACTCAACCATCCCTTTATCCATAGCAGCAATTTGCTTCCAATGACACACTGTTCCAATTTGTGCAGCAGTCTTCCATGTGCAACAGTATCAAAGGCTTTTCTAAGATCCAAATATATGATATCAAAGTTATTCTTTGTATCCAGTTCCTTTGTGACTACATCATAGTATCCAATCAAATTAGTCAAACAAGACTTCCCCTTAACAAACCCATGCTGTGTCCGAGCTATAACTGAAGTCTTGTCTAGATGATCCTGCAATGCTTCTTTAACCAGTGCCTCCATTAATTTCCCTGGAACAGAAGTTAAACTAACAGGTTTGTAATTACCTGTGTCTTCCTTTGATTCTCATTTGTGGATTGCGGTCACATTTGCACATTTCCAGTCCATGGGTACTTCCTCTGATTCCAAGGAAGCTCTTATAATTATGGCTAAGGGTTTGCTTACTTCCTTTGCTGCCTCCTTTAATATAATTAGATAGATTCCACACCAGGTGCCTTTCTTATGTTTATCTTCAACAATTTCTTCTCCACTTTACTCACAGTTATTACAAGATTATCTAGCTTACTGCCAGAGTGTAATACACCTCTGGCATTCCCCTCCCTGAATAACTCCTTGTGTGAATGTAGATGCAAAATATTCATTTAGTTTGTTAGCTACCTGAGGAGGATCATCAAGAGTTGAACCATCGATATCAAGTGGACCAATCTGATTCATCCTCTTCCTTATAGTGTTTACATTAGTAAAGAACTCTTTGCTGTTTTTCTCTGCATCCTTTGCCAAAGATTTCTCGTAATCTGCCTTTGCCTGCCTAACCTCCTTTGTTACTTGGTTACAGACCAGCTTATATCTATCATAGGCTTCTGTGTCACCTGTTAATTTATATGTATGCCATGCTTTTTTTTCTCTGCCACATGTCTAATTAGTTCATCTGATATTCATTTAGGCCTAAATTTTTAACAGTATTTCTTAGTATAGAACAATTTGCAGTAGAGCAGTATTTCTTAGTATAGAACAATTTGCAGTAGAGCAGTATTTCTTATCACTCAGTGTGGAATCCCTGTTCAACAGCTGCCTGGAAAAATCAATTGCAGGCTATACAGGGATAGACGTTAACAGGGAGACCATGTCGAAGGAAACCAGGACCTCATAATTCAAAATATTAAAATCTCTAATGACCTACAGGAATTGGACACTATTAGCCCCACAGCCGAGTGGTCATGAGCAGGAGTACAGTAGCACACGCTCTTTGAGTAGACCGGGGTTCAAGCCTCTGACTGCTAAATACGATCGATCCACTCTATATTCAGTATTAGCAGTGAATGGAGATAACAAACCTTTTCAAATATTATACTTTCATTTTACAGCTCCTTTGGGATCTTAATCGGCCCCGGAAAAATGAAAAGCCAGTTTTAGGGGAGTTATAGCCTGCCACTCCACCAGTGAATTATTCCTAGTTACAATCAAACAAAATTTAATTTAATAAAAAATAATAAATTTATTATTTTTTTTTATTGCAACAATAAAAAAAAAAACAACTTATAAGCACTAAGTTCTTGGCTTTCTCTATTAACATTGGACCAGAGATCAAAGCAACTTCCAAAAGCTCAGGCTTAAACCATTCATATTAAAACTTGTGTCCAAGTTTTCCACCTATAGTTAGTGGTTTGCATAACTTATGCATTTTGTCTGTCTGTTTTGCCTTGAGGCAAGGACAAACCTCATTGTCTTCAAAAAGAGGTTTGTTGTTGCCTTGACACAAACCTCATTCTGCTATTTTTATAAATTTGCAAGCTTTAGAAAAAATCTCTGTATACAGGTCTCTAAGAGGAAGCCTTGGAAAACAAATGTTTCAAATTAAATATTCTTGAAACAGTTTTTATTTAAGATAGGATGGTTTTTTTTTTTTTTTCCAAAAGATTATATAATTAAATAATTAAATGATATGTAAAACAAATGTTGGAAATGATACATTAATACAACTGTAGGTTGGTAGCTTTTATGGTCCCTAGACAATTGTCTAACTTGTCAAAAAAATTCATTTAGACAATTGTCTAACTGAATTTATGCCTAGACAATTGCCTAACTTGTCTAGGCATAAATTCAACCCTTATCACATGCATTTGCAGATTCACATGCAGATTAGTGAATAGAACAAAGGGTTGCTCTTACGAAGAAAGGCTTAAGTTTTGCAAATTACAGCGTCTGGAGACTAGGCACTGGCGAGGTGATCTGATAGAGGTGCATAAAGTCTTGAATGGTTTGAGCATGCTCAATGCCGATGGGATTCTTCCTCTTGCCCAGAATAATCATCTGAGAGGGTATATATTCAAATTGAAGAAAGACAGATGTCGGATAGATGTGCAGAAATTTGCCTTTAGCCAGCAGGTAGTTGGTTGGTGAAACAGACTTCCATCCCTTGTTGTGGAAGTTGATAGCCTAAATAAATTCAATGCTCAGCTGGACAGGTATTTCGAACGAATGGAGGGGTGAAATGGGAGTGGTTTTTCTTTTTTGGCTGATGCTGCATATGCTTCCTTTCTTGCATCATATGCCTCTACTAATGCTAACGCTAATTTCACATTCATAGCAGATAGGGTAGACACTATGTAGTGCTATCAGAACAAGTGCAGGGCAGATGGGTACTTGCCCAGGTGAAACAATTCGAGGAGGGAGGGGATGCAACAAGCCTTACAAAAATAGAGCTAGAGGTATTCTGTAATTGGATAGTGTGGTTCTTATTTAATATTTTCCATGATCATAAAAATATTAAATATTTTTCCTGAGCATAAAAAGTTGCTTATTCTCCAATTTAGTGTAGGGAATAATGCAGCACTGAATTTTTATGCTGCTTTATTGCAAAAAAAAAGCAAATATTTTGTCATTAGAAAAAGTACTTGGCATATGGGACTTCATATTGGCACGCACACACATACATGGAAAGAATTGAGTACCACTATTGGCCACTTTTGAAGCAGCAGTAAAATAAAATTAATGAGATGTGCATTGAATAAAATAAAAATATTTAAATATTTAGAGATATTCCAGGGCTGTAAATTCATATCCAGATTAAAAATGATTATTGGTTAACCCCTTCATGGATTATCCCGAGATATCTCGTTTTTAGTTTTAAATATTATTTGGAACTACACGAAATATCTTGGAATACAATAATACCCGAACCAAACAAAAACAGAGGAAGGCCTTGCATATATGATGAGAGCCCTGTCAATCAATTCGGCCCTGGAAAGATTGTGCAGGGCTCAAGGGGTAGAATTTTTTTCAGCCTGGTCTGTACTTGTTAACAGGAGAGACTGCTTCTACAGGGATGGGATACACTTAAATAGAAAGGGTGCAAGAATGTTTGCTGATGCTATCGAGGCAATGTTAGGTGGGTCGGAAAACTGCTAGATTGGGGGGATACAAGGACTAATAGATTAACAGTAGCCACTGGCAGAGGTGAAAGTGATTCTTGCACTGCTTCTATTGGAATGAGCCGCAGCCTGGAAAATAAGATGCAGGATATTTCAGAGACTGCTGGGAATCATTGGGGTACAAGTAAACACATGGGTTGTGTTAGGGTAGCTAAGAAAAAGAACAGGTGCATGTATACTTGTGTGTACACCAATGCTAGGAGTTTAGTAAATAAATTTGATGAATTTGAGGTATTGCTCAAAACATCAAAGGCAGATATTGTGGGGATTTCAGAGACGTGGTGTCACACAGATATAAGAAATGCAGAACTGGAATTTGGGGAGTACAATGTCTACAGAAAGGATAGACAGGATAGGAAGGGAGGAGGGGTTATGCTATTAGTTAAAAAACACATAAAATCCAAGGAAGTGAAGCCAGTCGACATCGCTGGACAGTGCAGTGTCGAGTCAGTTTGGTGTGACATAAGCATTGGGAGATCAAAATTGAGAGTAGGAGTGTGCTATAGGCCTAATGACTCTGATGAGTATAATAAGAAACTGTTCGGAGAAATAGAGTGGGCCAGTAAATCAGAGAGTCTTATAATGGGGGATTTTAATTTCCCAGATATTGACTGGAATTTGGGGGCTGGTCACTCACACAGTAGCAAGGCTTTTGTGGATTTATTGGATGATTGTTTTCTACATCAGCATGTTCGGGAGGCAACTAGAGGGAGTAATACTCTTGATTTGATTATCAGTAGTGATTCTTCATGCATTAAGAATCAGCAGATAAATGAACCACTTGATGGCAGTGATCACAGTGTGCTGAAGTGGGAGTTACTCAAAGAGGTAACTACCATTAGGGGTAAAGGGAAGGGGTATTGCTTTCGTAAAGGCGACTACAATGGACTGAGACAGTATTTAAATTCTATACAGTGGGATCAACTGATGATATTGCCAACAGCAAATTCAAAATGGGAAGCATTCAAAGAACTTATCGTGGAAGCTACTAGGCTTTACATACCAACTAAGAAATATTGTTCAAGGTTTAGGCCTAAATGGTTGTCAGATGAACTAATGAGGCATATGGCAGAGAAGAAAAATGCATGGGCTACATACAAATTAACACGTGACACGGACGCCTATGATAGATACAAGTTGATCTGTAACCAAGTTACAAAGGAGGTTAGGCAGGCGAAGGCAGATTACGAGAGATCCTTGGCAAGGGATGCGAAGAAAAACAGCAAAGAGTTCTTTACTTATGTAAACTCTAGAAGGAAGGGGATGAATCAGATTGGTCCACTTGAGATCGATGGGTCAACTGTTGATGACCCTGCTCGGGTAGCTAACAAACTAAATGAATATTTTGCATCGACATTCACACATGAGGAGTTATTCAGCGAGGGGAATGCCAGAGGTGTATTCAACTCTAGCAGTAAGCTAGAGAATCTTGTAATAACTGAGAGCAAAGTGGAGGAGAAATTGTTGAAGATAAACACAAGAAAGGCACCTGGGGTGGATGGGATCTATCCAGTTATATTAAAGGAGGCAGCAAAGGAGGTAAGCAAACCCTTAGCCATAATTATGAGAGCTTCCTTGGACTCAGGGGAGGTACCCATTGACTGGAGATGTGCAAATGTGACCCCAATTCACAAAGGGGGATCAAAGGCTGACACAAGTAATTATAGACCTGTGAGTTTAACTTCTGTTCCCGGAAAATTAATGGAGGCACTGGTGAAAGAAGCACTGCAGGATCATCTAGACAAGACTTCAGTTATAGCTAGGACACAGCATGGTTTTGTTAAGGGGAAGTCTTGCCTGACCAATTTGATTGGATACTATGATGCAGTCACAAAAGAACTGGATGCAGGGAATAACTTTGATATTATATACTTGGATCTTAGAAAGGCTTTTGATACTGTTGCACATGGAAGACTGCTGCACAAATTGGAGCAGTGTGGCATTGGAGGCAAGTTGCTGCTATGGATAAAGGGGTGGTTGAGGGGGAGAAGACAGAGAGTGGTAATCAATGGACACTGCTCATCGTGGACTAATGTTATTAGTGGAGTCCCTCAGGGTTCAGTATTGGGGCCTTTATTGTTTTCTGTATTTATAAATGATATTGATGATGGTATATCAGGCTTAATGTCCAAGTTTGCAGACGATACGAAGGTTGGCAGGGTTGTCAAGGACACTACTGACACTATGCTGCTGCAACAGGATTTGGAAAGGTTGAGCAGATGGGCTTCGAGGTGGCAAATGAAGTTTAACATTGACAAATGTAAAGTACTACATATGGGAAACAGCAACCCCAGAGCAACGTATCAACTCTGTGGTACTACACTGACAGTGGTAGAGAATGAAAGGGACCTGGGGGTGGTGGTGCAGGCAGATATGAAGTTCTCTGAGCAGTGCAGACGAGCTGCAAGAGTAGCTCATGGTGTATTGTCAATGATATATAGGAATTTTTCTAGCAGGGATAAGGAGGTGATTATTCCCTTGTATAAGGCAATGGTCAGGCCACACCTAGAGTACTGTATACAGGCCTGGAGGCCTCATTTCAGGAAGGATGTAGAGCTGCTGGAACGAGTACAGAGAAGGGCAACTAGATTGGTGAATGGGACAAAGGGGTTCTCTTACGAAGAAAGGCTTAAGTTTTGCAAATTACAGTGTCTGGAAACTAGGCACCAGCGGGGTGATCTGATAGAGGTGTACAAAGCCTTGAATGGTTTGAGCATGCTCAATGCTGATGGGATTCTTCCTCTAGCTCAGAAAAATCACCTGAGAGGGCATAAATTCAAATTGAGGAAAGACAGATGTAGGATAGATGTGCGGAAATTTGCCTTTAGCCAGCGGGTGGTTGGTGGGTGGAACAGACTTCCATCCCTTGTCGTGGAAGTTGATAGCCTAAATAAGTTTAAGGCTCAGCTGGACAGGTATTTCGAACGAACAGAGGGGTGAAGTGGAAGTGGTTATTTTTATTTATTTATGTTACTTTTTTTTTTTTTTTTTTTTCTTTTTTTTTTTTTTTGGCTGATGCTGCATAAGCTTGCTTTCTTGCATCAAATGCCTCTACTAATGCTAATGCTAATAACGCGAGTTCGATTAACGCGAATTTCAGTTAACACTATTTGAAAAATTATACCACTTTTCACTTTACACGATGCAAATTTCCAGTTAACGCGATCTTTTTTTTTTTTTTTTTTTTTTTTATGCGATAGTTGAAAAAGATTTGAATTGTGCGTTAAGCTTACCGCAAGTAGTATGGTCAATAAGCAAATGTTTGCCTGCTGCCTGCCTCGGTGTGTTCCATCGGAAGAAGATGTGTTACTTGTTTGTCTCCTGCTAATAAAGTCAATGCACACTTGCATAAAAATTCAAATTTTTAGAGCCAGATGAAAATTTTACCGCGAAGGAGATAACAGTAAAAGAATTAGATGAAATCTTTCGTATCGCATAGAACCTCAAACAAAAGGTTTGAGGTTCTCTGCGATATTTATTTCACCAGGGCCCAGAGAAGATTGTTGTCGGCTATCGGAAATTGATTGATGAAAAGAGAAAGTCAACACTATTCATATATTTTCGCAACAGTCATTTCTTCATTGTGTATTTTATGTCAGTGGTTCCCAAACTTTCCCGGTTCACAGCGCTCTTAGTGTCTCAGTAATTTTTTCAAGGTGCACTCAAACCAAAAGAAATGCCTAACAGTTCTGCTTAGTGGTTAGGTCCAAACAATTTAATAAGAAATGAAACTGTGAACTACCTCGAGCTAGTAGTTCGCGCGATGTCCGACAGATGTCGAGTATCACTGTGTTTCCCTTGAAAATTTAAAATATTCCATGGCGCGCAGTTTAGGAACCGCTGTTTTATGCAATAAACATTTAATTCCATAATTATTTTCATTATCTTTTACATTGTATACAGTTAAAAAGTTATTTAAAAGGTATTTTTAAAATTCTTTATGAACATTCCAGAAGGTCAAGGACCAATTATAATTTTTCCTATTGGTTATTATATTCGATTAACGTGTTTCCATTTTGCGCAATGTGCTTGCGGGACGAATTAATCGCGTTAATCGAGGCCCTCCTGTACCTCCAAATATAGGATTTAAAAGTATTTTCTCAGGCATTTATCTGGCTAATTTTGCATTAGCCAGATAAATCAAGAGATTTCTCGGGATTTTCTTACCTGGCAGCAGACAACCAGCTTTCATTTTACTTATATTTACTTATTGTGCAGCGATGTCAGAACATTAGCGTGTGTTCCTATGTGTTGCCAGTAAGCAAAATAAAATTTGCCGTCCTAAATGCTGAATACTGATAAGCGTTAACCAATCAGAAAACTATATTGAAAAATATTTCAGCACCCTCTTGAACTGCTGCTCATAAGTGACGCTTGCCTCGACTATCCACTTGTGGCAGCAGTGTGTCAGAATGTTGTTAGTTCACGATTATTGCTTGTGTTCCACTTGATTTTTTAAATTTATTTATATAATGAATAGCGAAGAGTGTTTTTCTGTTCCTTTCTTTTAGCTGAAGCGCTAATTGATTAAAAAAATCTGTATAATTTTCAAACTTTTTGGCATACACGCGATAACTAGGGATAGCCAAAATGGGTTAATTACTCCCATATATTTTTTACTAAAAAATTTATAAAAAACACAAAAAAACTATATAATGAATATTCGCATGATGCATACTTTTAATCTGTAAACTAAAAAGGTTGATCCGTTATGGCACATTTTAAGGGAAAAAAAATTTTCTGGGAAGGGGTTAAAACCAGATTTTTGAGTCAGATATGTGAAAGTTTACTGTCTTTTTTTTTTTAATATAATAAATTCTTGATAAACATTTTCAGCCCTTTAGATATAGTAATGTTGGAAATGATAAATTATGGGAGCCATTTATTATTATTTGCTGTCATTATTTATTGTTATTTATTATTATTATTGCTCTTATGTTATTTCTCCCTGATTGGGGATTCTACCTTGTGACGGGTATTACTACCAAGTACACAGGGTGGTTGTTATGTCTAGTGTTATTGTTGGTCGAGGAACTCTCTGACTATCCTACAGGTGTTCAGGATTGCGATTTTCTGGAGTTCCTTGTAGGTGCTTGGTAGGAGACCCATTGCTGCTAGGCTGTTATGTAGGGTCTTTGGCACCATACCTGTGGTTGACATGATGATTAGCATTAGCATTAGCATTAGTAGAGGCATATGATTGGGATGGTCATCACTCGTTGCATATGCTACATCTCTTTGATCTCCTGTCTTAGGTTCATGTACTTCCTGAATTTTTCCCCATGGGTTTTCTGCATATTGCTAGTGTTGGGTTCCGCTATGTTGATCAGATAGGTAGCCTTTTCCTTCTTGTCCACAAGGGTTATGTCCAGTCTATTGTGTGGGATTGGCTTATCCATTATTATGGCATGGTTCTAGTACAGCTTGTGGGTTGGGGTCTCTAGTACTGCCTGGGGGGTTTGTACTTGTAGTACAGTACAATTTCTTCGATCAACTGGTATTTCCCTGCTCGCTTCTGATGTATTATCCTGGCTTATTATTATTATTATTATTATTTGTTGAAGCATTTAACAGTTAATAAAATCATCTTCACAATCAATTTACATATATCCACATTTACAAACTGGAAAAAAAAAAACTATAAATACAATTTTTAGTGAAGATAAATTCTTATGGAGTAGAAAACCAGCTTCAAAACCAAAGTAGAAAACCAGATATCATTTGGATACTTGAGTCCCCTTTACAACATATCTAACGTTAGCAGTGGCAATAAACATAACCTTAGTAGCTGTAGTTTTAATAGTTTAATATCCTTCTTCTCTTTCTGTAAAAAGTTAATTATTTCACAAATATAAATATCGATAATGTATCGTTAGTGATTGTATAGGAAATGTTAGTTGATGTTCCTGATTATGAAGATCGATCCCAGAAACTTGAGCATTTGAAAGATAAACTTGAAGCTATGCTTAGTCCTCAGCTTGTTGCTGCCTTTAATGCACAATCATTAGGTAAGCATGCTTGTTTGTTTTCATATTGTGGTAAATATGAAATTTCTTAATAAATTTTCACATATTATCACATATCAGCTATCTTTTAATATATCACAGTAGCAAACAGAAAAGTTAGAGCATATAATAATATTTAAAATTTGTAAATAAATCACTAACAGTAACAATTTCTTTATGAATTGTTATATGCAGCATATATTTTGTATTGTTGTCATAAACTTTTCACAACCTGTTGATTTAATTTTGCCATCCAGTTTTTTTGTATTTAAATTCAAATTGACGAATCCAACTCTATTTTCTGCTAGCAACAGACAAGCACCACCTAAAATTAATGCTATACCTACCATTGAAGTCAAACTGACCAGCCAGTTTGAATTCAGCGAGAGAGATAATCATTAGCATTAGTAGAGGCATATGATGCCTCTACTAATGCTAACTTATGCAGCATTAGCCAAAAAAAAAAAAATCAAAAACCGCTCCCATTTCACCCCTCCGTTCATTCCAAATACCTGTCCAGCTGAGCCTTAAATTTATTTAGGTTATCAACTTTCACAACAAGAGATGGAAGTCTGTTCCACCAACTAACTACCCGCTGGCTAAAGGCAAACTTCCGCACATCTATCCTGCCTCTGTCTTTCCTCAATTTGAATTTATGCCCTCTCTGGTGATTATTCTGAGCAAGAGGAAGAATCCCATCAGCAATGAGCATGCTCAAACCATTCAAGGCTTTATACACCTCAATCAGAGCACCTCACAGGGTGCCTATTCTCCAGACACTGTAATTTGCAAAACTTAAGCCTTTCTTCATGAGAGCAACCCTTTGTTCCATTCACTAATCTTGTTGCCTTTCTCTGTACACGTTCCAACAGCTCTACATCCTTCTTAAAATGAGGCCTCCAGACCTGTATACAGTACTCAAGTACTGTAGTACTGTATACAGTACTCAAGTACTTTGGTCCTTGAGGTTGTCACAGACATTCTCTCAGATATGCCAGACAAGCTGTTCTTGCTACCTGCGAGTCTAAAACGCTGATGGAACTGATATTCGGTTGACACTTAAGTCAAGTGGACCCAATTTCGGCGAAGTCCGGACGGTCTATGACAGCCAAATCCTCTGCTTGCACCTTCACGATGGTGGGACTGTTAGTAATCCTGGGTATAACCTCCATGCACAAGTACATGATAGGTGACCACCCAGGTGTGAACCAACGTAAGCAGGGGTCGAGGTGTGGCGCCCACACCACATGGAGGAACGCCGCCCCTCTATGTTACCAGACAGTACAAGGTGGTAGATGACTCTCATCAACCGGTGAAATACCACCACTTTGCTTATTGGAGGCTTGAAGTGGTGGAACCCATGTTTAGTCTCTAGAGCTAAGTTCCGGCCAACCCTTCCCTATCTCTTCCATCATGCAGTATGATTGATGATTTTTGAGGTTATGATGACTATCGTGGCGAGATCCAATATTCCTTACATTTCGAGGGTACAGCTCTAAAACGGTGTTCGCAGGCCGGCCGCTAGAGAGTACACCGGACCAAACCTATTGGTAACTCTCTAGGAGGCTTCCGGATCAGCTAGTGTATAATCTTGCTACCTCTACTCTGCCAGATAGTGACTGGAGGGAGTCCGAGTAGTGTGTATGCGGGGAGCATTGTCGAGGCCACGTTATGTCAAGGATCTGGGTATATTCTTACCACATGTACGCCATATCCAAAAATTTCATTACTTCATACAGCATGTCCCACCCACTTTTTCTTACTATTGAATACACCATGAATTGTCAAAATAATAGAGCAAGCTTATCTGCGAAAAGATCTAAACCTCCCAAGGACTTCCTAATTCATTTCACAAATATACGTGGTCTTAATTCCAATCTCAACGATGTCCATTTCCACTTGCAGTCTTCCAAACCCCATCTACTTTTTCTGACTGAATCTCAGTTATCAGTTGATTCAACTACTTCTCGTCTCAGATGTCCAAATTATTTGCTGTATGATTCCTTTCGCCTCAAAGGTGGTACTTGTGCATATGTCCGTTCTGATATTCCCTGTCAGAGACTTCGCAATTTGGAATCTCCTCTCTTTGATCTTCTCTGGCTTAAAATCTCTCTACCTCATTGTGTCAAATTCATCTGTTGTCTCTACCGTTCTCCCAACTCCACTAATCACTTGGAGCTCTTTGACTTCCTCTCTTTGCGACTTGACTTTCTCCAGTCTAACTTTCCTAACAGTGAGGTAATTTTCCTTGGTGATTTTAACGTTCACAACTCCAGCTGGCTTCCATTTTCTAGTCACACAGACCCAGCAGGTCGAGATGCTGAGGCTTTTGCAATTACTAATGACCTAGCACAGATTGTTCATTTACCTACAAGAATACCGGACAATCCTAATCATACAGCCAATACGCTTGATCTTTTTCTCACAAACAATCCTTCTAAGTACAAGGTCGAAGTGAGAGGTCCTTTAGGCACTTCAGATCACAACTTGATGATTGTCTCTTCTCCAATGGAACCTTTATCTCATGGCTATTCCCAACCTCGTATTGTTTGGCATTACAAGAATGCAAAGTGACTGCGAGATTTCATTTCTTCTTTTCCTCGGTCTGATTACTGTTTCGAAACTTCTGATGTCAACGTTTGCTCAGATCGTGTCAGTGAAATTATTCTTGCAGGAATGGAATACTTTATCCCACACTCCACTTTAAAATCTCATCCTTTATCTAAACCTTGGTTTTCCAATAAATGTGCTAAGGCTGTCCAAGAGAAGAATGTTGCATATCGTAATTGGCTTGTTTCTAATTCTTCAGTTTCATTTTCTGCCTACACCAAAGCTCGCAACAATTGTAAAGCATTTATTAATCAGTCCAAACTAGAGTTTGAACAGGCTAAGAGTAGAAAACTTGCTTCTTGCCCTAATGGTAGCCGAGAATTCTGGTCTCTTTCCAAAGCTATTGGCCGCAACTTTTGCCCATCTCTGCTCCCACCTCTGTCCAAACCAGATGGTTCTGTTGTCACTTCAGCCAAGGATAAAGCTGACCTGCTAGCATCCCATTTTTCTTCCAGCTCATGTATTAATGATCTTGGTAAAACACCTCCCACAACTCCTAACACGCTCCATTCAATGCCTCCTGTGGTCTTCCGTCAAAAGGATATCAGAAGGATTTTGATGAATCTTGATGCTAAGAAAGCGCCAGGTCCTGATGTTATTTCTCCACTTGTTCTCAAAACTTGTGCTCCTGAATTTACTCCTATTCTTTGCCGCCTTTTTTCACTTTCTTATTCCAAAGGTGTTTTTCCTTCTGCTTGGAAATTTGCTCATATCCAGCCAGTTCCTAAAAAGGGTGACAAATCCCTCCCATCCAATTATCGTCCCATTGCAATTACTTCTACTCTTTCTAAAGTAATGGAGAAATCAATTAACCGCCAACTCTTAAACTACCTAGAAACCTCCCGTCTGATCAACGATCGCCAGTATGGATTCCGTCAGTGTCGATCCACTGGTGATATTCTGGCTTATGTTACCCATTTATGGACTAATTCAATGGAAAGGTTCGGTGAAACACAAGTAGTTGCTCTTGACATCTCAAAGGCTTTTGATCGTGTTTGGCATAAAGGTCTTCTAAACAAGCTTCCATCTTATGGTTTGCCAACTGTTTTTAGTAATTGGTTATCCAGTTTTCTCACTGATCGCTCACTGAGGGTGATGGTAGATGGCTCTCTGTCTTCTAACTTCTCCACTAATGCCGGTGTTCCCCAAGGTTCAGTTCTTTCCCCCACTCTTTTCCTCTTGTATATCAATGACCTTCCATTGACTGGAAATCCTATCCATAGTTTTGCCAATGATAGCGCATTGCATTCAACTTTCCATTTTGAGAAACCTTGTCCTGCTCAATCAGCTTCAGGTTCTCGAAAATCTGCTGCCAATTCCTTAAATGCCGATCTTCAGGTAATTCTCCAGTGGGGCAAAGACAACTTAGTTGATTTCAACCCTTCTAAAACTCAGTCTTGTCTTATATCTCGCAAAAAGGATTCTTCTGCTCCTATGCTTATCTTTAGTGACACTCCGATTTCTAGGCAAAATGATATATCTCTTTTGGGGATTACTCTGACTTCTAATCTTTCTTGGCACAAGCACATTACAAATATTGCTTCCTCTGCATCTAAAAAACTTGGTTTTCTCTTTCGCTCTCGGCGTTACTTTGCTTCCAAACAGCTGCTCACTCTGTATAAATCGCAAATCCGCCCTGCCATGGAATATTGTTCCCACATCTGGGGTGATGCCCCCAAAACCTCTCTCAGGCTTCTTGATTCCATTCAGAAGAGGGCAGTTAGGTTAAGTAATGATTCATCTCTAACAGAGTCTCTCCACTCGCTTTCTCATAGACGTACTGTTTCTGCTGCATGCCTCTTCTACAGATACTTACATGGGCACTGTTCTTCTGAATTGGCTTCTATAATTCCCGCTCTCTCTTTCAAAACAGTCCGAACATGTGCTGCCACCAGCCAACATCCATTTACTGTCCAACTTCAAACCCCCCACAGAACCAACTTTTCATCTTCCTCATTTATTCATTCAACTGCTGTTTTCTGGAACAACCTTCCTTCATACGTATTTCCTGAAAATTACAATCTACAGAAGTTCAAGTCCAATGTCAACAAATATCTTCTTTCGTCTTCTCAACCTCCAACCCAAGCACGGTACTAAGTACTATAGGTTCTAATACCTCTCGTGTTTGGGGTTCTCATAAAAAAAAAAAAAAAAAAAAAAGTAGTGGCCTGACCATTGCCTTATACAAGGGGATAATCACATCCTTATCCCTGGTAGAAAAAATTCCTGTATATCATTGACAAGACACCATCGGCTATTCTTGCAGATTGTCTGCACTGCTCAGAAAACTTTATATCTTCCTGCACAATTACCCCCAGGTCCCTTTTGTTCTCTACCACTGTCAGTGTAGTACCACAAAGTTGATACCTTACTCTGGGGTTACTGCTTCCCACATGTAGTACTTTACATTTGTCAATGTTAAACTTCATTTGCCGCCTCTCAGCCCATCTGCTCAACTTTTCTAGATCCTGTTGCAGCAGCATACTGTCATTAGTGTCCTTAACAACACTGTCAACCTTCGTATCCTCTGCAAACTTGTTCATTAAGCTCATCAACAATATCATTTATAAATACAGAAAATAATAATGGACCCAACACTGAACCCCGAGGGACTCCACTAATAACAGTAGTCCACGATGAGCAGTGTCCATTCATTACCACTCTCTGTCTTCTCCCACTCAACCATCCCTTTATTCATAGCAGCAATTTGCCTCCAGTGCCACACTACTCCAATTTGTTCAGCAGTCTTCCATGTGCAACAGTATCAAAAGCCTTTTTTAAGATCCAAATATATGATATCAAAATTATTCCCTGCATCTAGTTCCTTTGTGACTACATCATAGTATCCAATCAAATTAATCAGACAAGACTTCCCCTTAACAAACCCATGCCATGTCCGAGCTATAACTGAAGTCTTGTCTAGATGATCCTGCAGTGCTTCTTTAACCAGGCCTCCATTAATTTTCCTGGTACAGAAGTTAAACTAACAGGTCTATAATTACTTGAGTTTCCCTTTCATCCTCCTTTGTGAATTGAGGTCACATTTGCACATCTTCAGTCTATGGGTACCTCCCCCGAGTCCAAAGAAGCTCTCATAATTATGGCTAAGGGTTTGTTTACTTCCTTTGCTGCCTCCTTTAATATAACTGGATAGATCCCGTCCACCCTGGGTGCCTTTTTTATGTTTATCTTCAACAATTTCTCCTCCACTTTCCTCTCAGTTATTACAAAATCATCTAGCTCACTGCCAGAGTTTAATTTATCTCTGGCATTCCCCTCCCCGAATAACTCCTCATGTGTGAATGTAGACACAAAATACTCATTTAGTTTGTTAGCCACCTGTGCAGGATCATAAACAGTTGAACATCAATATCCAGTGGACCAATCTGATTCATCCCTTTCCTTCTAGTGTTTACATAGGTAAAGAACTCTTTTCTGTTTTTCTTTGCATCGTTTGCCAAAGATTTCTCGTAATCTGCCTTTGCCTGCCTAACCTCCTTTGTAACTTGGTTACAGACCATCTTATATCTATCATAGGCTTCTGTGTCACATGTTAATTTATATGTATCCCATATATTTTTCTTCTCTGTCACATGTTTAATTAGTTCATCTGACATCCATTTAGGCCTAAATCTTGAACAATATTTCTTTGTTGGTGTGAAAAGCTTAGTAGCTTCCAAGATAAATTCTTTGAATGCTTCCCATTTTGAATTTGCTGTTGGTAACATCATCAGTTGGTCCCCCTGTATAGAATTTAAATACTGTCTTAGATCACCGTAGTTGCCTTTACAAAAGCAGAAACCTTTCCCTTTATTCCTGATGGTAGTTACTTCTTTGAGTAAATCCCACTTCAGCACACTGTGATCACTGCAACCTAGTGGTTGCTTTATCTGCAGATTCTTAATGCATAAAGAATCACTACTGATAATCAGATCAAGAGTATTACTCCCTCTAGTTGCCTCCCGAACATGCTGATGTAGAAAACAATCAAGGGGCAATTCAATGGTGCATTATGGGATCATGTAGTTATAAATGGAAATATGATGGAAATACAGCATAGTTTTTTAAAGGTAAATCAAGTTTAGCTATTAAGTATAATTTTGACAGAGTTTCTTATGAGCTGGATGTATGAAACTTGATATTGTTTTTGGAATTTAACAAAGAGTTTGACTCAGTTCTGACTGAGAGGTTACTCTGTAAGCTGGAACATTCTGGGGTTATAATTAGTAGTAATAGTGACAAATGATGCAAGAAAGCATCGTTTGCCACTATTATTTGTGCAGAATCAGTGAGGGGGAGGGGAAAACAACAAAAGAACTTAATATATCACCTATTCATCACCTCTAATAGTTTGTAGTTCTTCCTTGGCCGACCGGGCTAGCTTGGTGGGTAAAGTGCCTTCCTGGCAACCCAAAGGTCGCGGGTTCGAATCCCGCCTCGGGCTTGTATCAAAGTACTGCAAAAACCTTGGGAGGTGCATTATGGCCACAGAAGCCGATGCGCCAATAACTACCAAAGGAAAAAAAAAAAAAAAAAAAAAAAGTTCTTCCTTGAATTTATTGAAACTACCCACTTCCACAACAACAACAACAACAACAACAACACCACCAGAAGGAAGCTTCTTCCAGCTATCAACTACCTGCTGGATTAATGAAAATTTCTGCACATTGCCCTGCACCCATCCTTCCTCAATTTTCGAATTTATGTCCCCTCATGTGTGTAGTCTGAGAAAGAGAAAGGATTTCATTAGCATTGAGCTTACACAATCCATTCAAAACCTTAAACACCTCAATTCGATCACCTTGAAGGTGCCAATCACTAGATTCTGCACTTCACAGAACTGAAGTCTTTGTGTAAGAGCACTTTTTGCTTCCCTCTTGCTCTATTCTGCACTATTTTGAACACAGATCCACATCCTTCTTTAAATGAGACCCCCAGACCTTATGCTGTATTCAAGATGTAGTACGTAATCATTGCCTTTTACCTTACCTTGCCTTGAACAAAGAACAAACAGCAGACTACCTGTAGTAGTCCGATGTTTGTTATTTGTTCGATTGCTTTACACATTGCCTTGAATGAAAAACAAAGAACAGACTTTGTTCTTCTGAATAAAGATCGCCGGTAGTTTGATGATTGTTCAGATGAGTCATTTATTAACCTAACTGCCCTCTTCTGAATGGAATCTAGAAGCCTGAGATAGGTTTTGGGGGCACAGCCCCAAATGTGGGAATAATATTCCATGGTAGGGCAGATTTGCAATTTGTACAGAGTGAACAGCTGTTTGGAAGAAAAGTAATGCCAAGAGCGAAAGAGAAAACCAAGTTTTTTAGATGCAGAGGAAGAATATTTGTAAGGTGCATGTGCCAAGAAAGATTAGAAGTCAGGGTAATCTCCAAAAGATATATATCATCTTGCCTAGAAGTTGGATTGTCACCAAATATAAGCATAGGAGCAGAAGAATCCTTTTTTGCCAGAAATAAGACAGGACTGAGTTTTAGAAGGACTGAAATCAACTAAGTTGTCTTTGCCCCACTGGAAAATTACCTGGAAATCGGCATTTAAGGAATTGGTAGCGGATATTTGAGAAATTGAAGCTGATTGAGCAGGGCAAGGTTTCTCAAAATGGAAAGTGGAATGCAATGTGCTGTCATCAGCAAAACAATAGATAGGATTTCCAGGCCATGGAAGAAGATCATTAATATACAACAGGAAAAGAGTGGGGGTAAGAACTGAACTTTGGGGGACACCAGTTAGTGGAGAAGTTAGAAGACAGAGAGACATCTACCATCATCCTTAGTGAACGATCAGAGAGAAAACTGGATAACCCATTACAAAAAACAGTTGCCAAACCATAAGATGAAAGCTTGTTTAGAAGACTTTTAAGCTAAACACGATCAAAAGCCTTTAAGATGTCAAGAGCAACTGTATGTGTTTCATTAAACGTTTCCAATGAATTTGGCCATAAATGGGTAACAGAAGCCAATATATTATATTAGCAGTGGATCGACATCGACGGTGTTCATACTGGTGATAATTGATCAGATAGAAGGTTTCTAGGTAGTTTAAGAGTTGGCAATTAATTGATTTCCCCATTACTTTAGAAAGAGTAGAAGTAATTGCAATGGACCAATAATTGGATGGGAGGGATTTGTCATCCTTTTTGGGAACTGACTGAATAAGAGCTAATTTCCAAGCAGAAGGAAAAAAAAAAAAGCCTTTGGAATAAGAAAGTGAAAAAAGGCGGCAAAGAACAGGAGTAAGTTCAAGAGAACACATTTTGAGAACAAGTGGAGAAATGCCATCAGGACCTGGAGCTTTCTTAGCATCAAGATACATCAAAATCCTTCTGACATCCTTTTGACGGAAGACTACAGGAGGCATTGAATGGAGTGTGTTGGGAATGGTGGGAAGTGTTTTACCAAGATCACTTGGTAAAATACATGAATTGGAAGAAAAATGGGATGCTAGCAGTCAACTTTTTCCTTGACTGAAGTGAAAATAGAACCATCTGGTTTTGACAGAGGTGGGAGCAGAGATGGGCAAAAGTTGTGGCCAATAGCTTTGGCAAGAGACCAGAATGCTCGGCTACCATTAGGGCAAGAAGCAAGTTTTCTACTCTTAGCCTGTTCAAAATTTAGTTTGGACTGGTTAGTAACTGCTTTACAATTATTGCAAACTTTGGAGTAGGCAGAATATGAAACTGAAGAATTGGAAACAAGCAATTATGATATGCAATATTCTTCTCCTGAACCGCCTTAGCACATTTATTTGAAAACCAAGTTTAGATAAAGGACGAGATTTTAAAGTGGAGTGTGGAATAAAGGATTCCATTCCTACAAGAATAATTTCACTTACACGTTCTGAGCAAATGTTGACATCAGAAGTTTTGAAACAGTAATCCGACCAAGGAAAAGAAGAGAAGAAATCTCTCAGGTCATCCCATTTTGCATTCTTGTAATGCCAAACAACACGAGGTTTGGAATATTATATCCATATCAATGCAATCCATATCCAGATAGCAATCAAATGATTGCTATCTGGATATGAATTTCAAAGCTGATGAGTGGGGTTCAGTTGTGATTATTCCATGGATCCAGTTTATCTCTTCCTGGCTATGTTGAGTAGCCATCTTCATTTATGTTTCTTCCTTTACTCAGTTACCTAGTATCAGTAATCTTGCAGCTGCATTAGATAATTGTGTGAAGGACCAGTCTTTTTTAATATCTTCGGATCTTCAAATGTTGCATATAGCCATGCAAGTCCTTGTGGGGTCACTTTCTGCTAGTGACCAAATTTTAGCATACAATTCTGTAATCCTGACTTTAAATGAGTCATTTTTAGTATTTTTTTTTTTTTTTTCAATGAAAATTGCAACCACAATCTTTCTTGACATTAGGCATGAGTTTCTCTAGATTGCAATTGTAACTTGTTAAGGAAGGTTGTTTCAGAAAACAGAAATTAAAGAGATAAATGAGGAAGAAGAAAAGTTGATTCTTTGGGTTTGGAGTTGTACAGGAATGAATTTTGACTGGTTGCAGCATGCATGCGTGGACAGGTTTGGAAGAGAATGTGGAATTAGAGATTTTGGTTCAGAAGAATAGTGACTGTGGAAGTATCTATTGAAAAGGCATGCAGCAGAAACAGAATATCTATGAGATACGGAATGGAGAGACTGTGTAAGAAATGAGTCATTGATTAATCTTACTGCATTCTTTTAAATGGAGTCTAAAAGACTGAGAGAGTTTTTAGGTCACTACCCTAGATGTGGGAACATTATTCTATAGTAGGATGGATTTGAGTTTGTAAAGAATGTGTAGTTTTTGAGAAGAAAAGTAACATTGAGAGCAAAACAAAAAAACCCAGTTTTTTTATTAGATGTAGAGGAAGCAATATTTGTAATGTGTTTATGCCAAGAGAGATTAGAAGTCAGGGTACTCCCCAATAGAGATATATGATCTTGTCTAGAAATCTGAGTATCACTGAAGATAAGCATAGGAACTCTAGACTCATCTTTGCAACATTAAGGCAAGACTGAGTTTTAAAAGGTCTGATGTTAAGTTATCTTTGTCCCACTGGAGAATTACCCGAAGATCAGCATTTAAGAAATTGGCAGTGGATATTCAAGAATTTGAAACTGTTTGCATAGGGCAAGGTTCCCCAAACTGGACGGTGGAATGCAATGTTCTATCAACAACAAAAGTTTGGATAGGATTTCAAGTCAGTGAAAGGTCATTAATATACAAAATTAAAAAAAGTCAGAAAAAGAACTGAACCTTGGGGAACACCAAAATTAGTTGAGAAGACAGGAAACAGAGGCCATCTACCATTCACCAGCAGGGATTGGTCAAGGAGAAAATTGGATACCCAATTTAAAAAAAAAACGTTGGCAATCCATAAGATGGGAGCATATTTAAAATACATTTATGTCAAACACAATCAAAAGCCTTAGAAATGTGAAGAGTAATAACTGCTTAAGATTCACCAAACTTTTCCATTGAATTTGTCCATAAATAGGTAATATAAATCAAATATCACCAGTTGACTGACACTGATGGTATGTGTATTGCCGATCATTGATGAAATGGAAGGTTACAAGATAGTTTATGAGTTCATGCTTAATGGATTTCTCTATTATTTTAGAAAGAGTTATGGTAAGTGCAATCAGACATTACTTGACTAGGAGAGATTTGTCCCTTTTTTGGAAATGATGGGATACAAATTTCCCAGCATAAGGAATAGTACTAGTGGAATAAGAAAATGTAAAAAGGCAATGCAGAACAGTGGAGAAATGACATCAGGACCTGGAGCTTTCGTCTTATTGATATTGTTTGAAATTCTTCTGACATTGTTTTGATGAAAGACCACTTGAGGCAATGAATGTTGTGTAATTAGCCATGGTAAGACATAGTTTAACAAGTTTGTCAATACAAGAGTTAGAAGAAAAGGCTAATAATTTGACCGAAGAGGCAGTGGAACCATCAGGCTTTAAGAGGGGTGGTTTATAGATAGACAAAAGTTGTGGCCAGTAACTTTGGAAAGAGACTAGAATGTGTAACTACCATTTGGAGAAGAAGCAAGTTTTTTACCTCTTAGTCTGTTAAAAATCTAGTTTGGTTTAATTAATAATTGCGAGTTTGTTTCTTGTTTATTGGAAATCCAAGGTTTAGATAAAGAGCAAGATTTTAAGATGGAGTGTGGAATAATGTATTTCATTCCTATAAGAATAATTTTACTAACACAGTCTGTTCAAGCATTAACCAAAAGATTTAAAATGATAATCCAATCAAGGAAAAGAAGAATAGAAATCTCACAGATCATCACATTTTGTATTCTTGTAATGCCAAACAATGTGAGGCTGAAATTGCCATGAGAGAAAGTTTCTGTTGGAGAAGAGACCAACACCAAGTTGTGAACTGAGGTGGTACCTGTACTTTGAGGCAGTGGTGGGATTCAAATGATTTAACAACCAGTTCGCTGCCCTAATGACCGTTGTAGGTATAAAAAAACTATATATCGAAAGGTAATTTATTATTTCATGCAGTTAATACTTAAATAAGAACAATAAAAAAGGTCCACAAAACTAGATTATGTTATAAGAAAGAGTTTTAAAATATTAATGAAAAAATATTAAATAATACCTTACAAAAAACAATGAAACTGTTATTGCTTCTTGATTTCCGTCCTAACTTGCAATTTTGCTTTTATCCGAGCATCATCGGCTGAGTGATTTATCCTTAACCATCTTTTCTCTGTAGGAGTAGGATCCCATTCCTTTAGAGGTAGGCCGATTAGACTAATAGTCATTGTGTTTGATTTATTAGAAACAGTTAGGCGACATCTGTTCTCTGAACATATTATGTTCATCTTTGAAAAAGCCCTTTCCACTCCTGCTGAACTTACAGTAAATGTTCTGACAATATTTTTAGCTCTTTGAACACTTTCAGGAATTGCATAATTCTGGGAATTTTTTAAAACGTTTTCCACGAAATCTCGATAATCATTAAAATCAGTTTGGTAATTAAAAATGTCAATAAATACGAGCAATTGTTCTTCAGCTGCTTTCCATGGAACCAGTACTTCTTCAATATTCCAGTAATCTGGCTCCAAAAAATTGAGAAATTGTAATTTATTCCTATCTTGAAATTGGCTACAACTTGCTTTTAAATGTTCACAATCCATTGGTCTTTTTTAAAAATTTGTTATGATGTTTTCTAAAAGTCTTTCCCGAAGAAGCCGACAAATCGATGATGTTATACAAATTTTATATTTTTGAAGATTTCTGAAGTAATTAATTCATCAGCTTTTTTTTTTCGAATGGACCCTTTTCCTTTCCGAGCATTTGAAATGCTTTAATAGATCTTATCACGAGTTTTTCAGCCTTTAGTATGCCTATGTTTCTTGCTTGCAGTGCATTTGAAAGAAGAGAAATTTCGTTTAAAATATCAATCATCAATGCCAAATCAGTTATAAAATATATATTTTCAAGACGGGCAGCCATAACTAAGTACTTTTTTATTTGAATAAAAATAGTGATGTAGCGCTGGATAAGCGCGGCACAGCTAGGGTTGACCTTAAACTACAGTCAGCCCATCTTGGTCCCAAAACTCTACTAATCTTTATAATTTAAATTCCAAGTTGTTCGGATATTTTGGAAAGTTCAATTTGGTTCTTATTGGAATGATGAAAAATAGTATATATCTTATCAATAAATATTTTAAAATGATTTCCTTGCTTTATTTCCTTTATCGAATCATCTAAAACAAGATGGAGGCGATGATTTAAACAGTGCCATATTATTATGTTTGGAAACTCTTTTGCAATCCTAGTGCTCACTCCAGATTTTCTCTCAAGCATAACGCTGGCACCATCGGAGCAAAATCCTATTAAATTTTTTTCTAAGTAGTTCTTAGTAAGCCCAACATCATTTAAACTTTCCATAACTGAAGAACATATTGTCTCTGCATCTTGTTTTCCCAATTCAACTAGTTCAACAAAATTGTTGGTGATGTAACTGAATCCTCAACTTTTAAGAAAACTATAATAACTAGTTTGCAGGATATCGTTGAAGCTTCGTCAATAATCAAACAATATATTCAAATTATTTTCAATAATTTATTAAATATTTCTTTTTTAATTTCCTTTGAAATGAATCAACTACTTTCACAGCAGTTTTACGAGAATGTGTTCCTATTCCCATATCTAATCATTTTT
>NC_143584.1:81843248-81933596 GCF_048544385.1 Mastigoproctus giganteus
TCGGTTATTTCTTTCGTGGCACGAGAAGGGCCCAAATAGAAATATTGATAAAAACTGGCATTAGAGAGAAAAACATTAACGAACCCTATACTGTACTATACTCACGGCCTATTTAAGAATTCTAAGGTATAGGGGCTGCATACAATTTTCTGGTCATTATTTGGAATTTTAACTTTGGGACTTATTATTATTACTATCGCACAACAGACCAGACGTAACCCTCATCGACAAGAAGGAAATGGCTGCCTACCAAAAACGAACAGCGGTGCCCATCCCCAACAACCTTCATAAAACTTACGAGAAAAAGAACAGGAAGTACACAGACCTAAGACAGGAAGTCAAAGAAATGTGGCATATGGAACCAGTAATGACGATCCCAATTAACCATTAGCATGGTGCCAAAGAGTCTCCATAAGAACCTAGCAGCAGTAGGTCTCCCAGAGAACACTTACATGGAACTCCAGAAAGTCGCGATCATGAACATCTGTAGGATAGTTAGAGAGTTCCTTGACCGATAATAGTAACCGGACATAACAACCACCCCTCGCACTTGGTCACCCTTGGAAACAAACAACCCCATCCATGGCGTTGTTTGTTTTCAAGAGTGAGAGTAACGCTGCTTTGGAGATTGTGTGTGTGAGGGAGGTACAGCTATTCGCCCCTCCACCCCAATGTACTGTTTCAGATATTTGTTATTATTATCTTTTCCTTCTCTTAGTTGGTTTTCTTTCCCATCCAGCGATGGGTACTGGTACCAGTGCGTGGGAGCTGTTGATTTACAGGTAGTGTCCGATTTACGTCGGATGCGGTGGCGTACAGCGTTGAGCAAAAAGTGTTTATTGTTAAGGAATACTACAGAAGTAGGAATTCAGTTATTTCTGTTCAACGAAGATGCTGACAACGCTTTGGCGTGTGCGGCGGTCTAACAACTGAAACGGTGTTGAGGGTAGTGGATTAGTTTGAGAGAACACGCAGTGTTTTATACGAAAGTAAAAATCATGCAGGTCGAACGTCATTAGGAACATCAGAGAGGGTTAATGAAGCTCGATAAATCGTGCTGCGAAGCCCAAGGAAGCGTGCGTAAACTTTCATTAACAGATGAGGATATCTTACAGCACAGTAAGAAAGACGGACTCGTCTGCATATCCTAACAAATTCAGCTTCAGCCCAGCCGGCCACTAACACCACATGCGAAAGAACTTCGTGTTTAGTTTGCCACGCAATTCATTTCACCCTTCGAGCGAAAATCTAACGTTATAACAAAGTTTTTATTTTTTTTTCTGACGTGCACTTTCAGACTGATTAAGCAAAATGCAAGATTTTAGGCTGTGGAGAATCTACACGTTATTGTTGATAATCCATTACATGCACAAAGGGTTACTGTGTTCAGATTTTTGAGCCAGTGTTTTTCGATGGAAACATTACAAGTGACATCAGCCTCAGTGTACAAAAAAAGGCAAATTTTTTTGCCTATTTTTGTACAGCTATGGCCTCGTCATAGATGAAAACTGGTTTCAGCATGACGGTGCAAGGCACATACTGGAGTTTTCCTGGGATTCCCGGATGAAAATTTTGATAGCTGTGGATTTAACTGCTACACCGAGGTGTATGGCAACGGGCTGGAGTGCAATGTTATGGATTTATATAAAAGAGAGAATGTTTCAGAAGAATCCAAGAACTATTTCTGCGCTAAAGAAGGCTATTGAAGACAATTTTTTTTCTGTATCGGAGGAAACTTTGTGGCACTCTCTTCGCAACTTCACGCTCCGACTGCGATGCATTATTGATAATCGTGAGGACACATTAAACCTGTTGTGGCATGAATTTCCCAACGCTTCTAAATATAGTTGAAGATAATTTCTGTTTATAAACAGATTTTTATGTTCTTAAGCTGAATAAAATGATATTATGAATAATAAATCGTCTTGTATGTTACAAAGGTTAGATGCGCCCGTGGTGAAATTTTTGGATTTGCTTAACTGAAGCTTCAGTTCAGTATCGTTAAATGAATCCTGCTCAGTCTCATTCGCACAGCCCTTTCTCATTATGAAAGATCTTTCGTCTGTAAAATTGATTTCTTAGCCAGAGTATATTTGACTCTAATATTTGCTTGGGTCTCTTAAAATAAAAGTCAGGGAAAAAGAAACTTTCGCTGAATCATTAAAAGCTCATATTCAAACTAGGTGATCATTTAACCAACATAAAACTGACTTCACTGGCTAGTTTTCAAATTGTCGAATTGCGTGACAATTCTTGATTCACAGCATGAACATTTCCTGTGAACCACTAATGAACCATCGGCAAGTTTTCCCTTGACTACATAACGTAGTTGCTGTTGTTGCAAAGAAAGGTGGTCTGCGCGGAGCACTCAGTGCGCCATTTCATTCAACGAGGTCTGATGAGGTATCTTTCAGCGCTTTCTGCTTAGATTAAATACCTTTGATCTGAGGTGTTGAGAAAACTTTCCGCAACAAATCCGATAAGGATTAGATTAGATGAGTTAGAGAGTCATGTAATCGGTCACAGCCAAAAGCTGATTAGATTTACGTTAGGAAGCAAACACCATCTCTGTACTAACGACACGATGTCCCTACTTATTTGATGTCTACGGCGATACCTTTCTCCAGGAAGCTCTGCACATTTTTCTTTATAGGAATTACGTAGTTTATACCAAGAAGGTGAAGGATTAATTGACATTAGAACCAAGTTTCTCAGTCTTCAGGAAGACGAGAAAACTACTTTGAACTGCGAAACATTCGAACTTTTTTTAAACCATTCTTTATAACTATTCTTATCTTATTCCTTCTCCGATCCCCACAGAAGAATGAAGTTGTTCACTGTATCTACATAATTATACAGTCGACACCTTGCACGTTCTACTTTTCTTTTTAAATGTTAGATTTTAAGCTGTAGTGTGTTTCCGAACACTAAATTACAACAAGGATTTGTTTAAGATATAGAAGTAAATACGTTTACACTAATCAAAATGAAGAGGAGCCCCCTCAGTTATGAGAAGAAAAGTGTGAGCCCTCCTCTTGATAAAGTGAACACGAGATATATATGGGAACTTGTGATGGGGAACCAGAAGCAGTGTGTGTGTGTGGGGGGGAATCAGGTGTGAACTGCAACCTTAAGTTTTAACAAGCGTGGAACGGCGCAACGTTCCACGTTAGAAATTAGTGATACTGTACTTTGATCTGCTTCACTGAACTGTATCAAGAGAAGAAGCAGCAAAATTCTATTCAGACTTCTAACCTTAGCCTCTTAAAATGTAAATAATAAGTTGTTATGACTGATGTGTGCATTTTTGTTGCTTTCCTGGTTATCTTGATTCAATATTTTTTTAATGAGTATTTAACTGTTTCTGGTAACGACATAGTTGCGTTGATATTTGTTATGGGAGACTAATAGTTGTTTCGGTGATAAGACTGCTTCAGTGATACTGACTAGTGCTCCTTCAATATTGAAGTATCTAATATAGAATGGATGACGATATGCTATGAAGTGATAGCAATTCACGTGGACAGCCATACCCCTTCCAGCAGATCTATACTACCAAGGGAGAGGTAGTTGTCATCCTCCTCGCATTAATTTTCAGCAGCCTGCTCCATTTATTTACTTCTTGGATTTACATTCACAATACGAACCGGATGATCTCATAGCAGAATTGCCATTCCCTTTTTTACTCTTAGGAGATATTAATGGGCAGCACTTTTTTTGGATAGTATTGATGTTAACAGGAGAGGTTGTACTGTAGCGCACACATGCTTGACCACAGTGGCTTCATTATAAATACAGGAACTTACACCTACATTCCTGTATCTTCATGTACGTATTATGTTATCGATATGTTTATTGTCCCCCCCCACCACCTAAATCCTTCTTCTAGAGTTGAAATGGGAGGTTAGTTTCTGACAACGTCGTTAGAAGTGACCACTTCCTTATTGGTATCTTCATTTATTGCAGGAGTGCCATGTCGGAGTAGCACGGTGGAAGAGAAATCAGATTAATTGGACTAACTTTACTCATTTAGCATACAAATAGATGCAGTTAAAGTGAGCCAGGAACCACTTAACATCGCGGTAGCACATGTTACGGAGAGAATTATTCAGATAGTAGCTCGTTTCTCCCTTATTCTAAAAGTTGCACTGCAACTTTAAAGGAGCGGAGTAAATCATGAGGTTATTTTATGCTAAGAAAATAAGTTGTATAGCTTTCAAACGTGTTGCGGTGCGTTACATTACACATCAGTATCCCTTGGATCATTTTGCACAATGGCTAACCTAAAAGTGTTTTTGGGGAGGGGGAATTGCTCTCCATGGGTAAGCCTTATGGTTTTGCATCATCTGTAAAAAATGAACACATTGCCCATAAGTAGAATGGGACAAAATATGTGAAATGAATGTGAAGGAGAAACGCGTTGCTGTCTGAATAATTCTCTCATCGATGGAAAGGGAATATACTTTATCTTCTTGCTAACACTACTGGTTCAGCTATTATTGTGCAGTTCATTTTTTGCAATACCAATTAAATAATTGAAGCGTTTGTGCAAATGACTAAATTCTCATTTAAAATTTAACTCATTAAATTCTGGTTAATATCATTAACTCAAAGCTTGGGTGAGCCTTTTCAATAATATGTGATTAATGTTTGTAGATGTAAAACTTGAGTCTAATATCGTGAAAAGACGTATCCAAGAACGGTTTTGATAAGATATAAAAAATAAGGAATGCAAAACGTTCCCCCCCCCCCTTAATGGCAAGGAGCACTATCCATCTTCGCAGCGATTTACTTCCATGATGCACTACTTTAAATAAATTCTGAAATATAAATGAAGTATTAAAATAGCAGTTATAATAAACAATGATATACATTTGATATAAGGTGGAATAATTTTTTATTTACTTAAAAATTCGACTTTTCTGTTAAATTTACAATACAGTACTTTGCCATTTTATAAGTTATAAGCTACTTTTACTCTGATTTACATAGATTCATTCTCATGCTGTGGTTAAAGTTTCATCTTCTTTCTGATCTATAATACAAAGTTTTCAACGTCTCTGAAAATTCACCTCATGTTGATTAATTGTTGAGCCACATAGACCTGCATGCACGCGCAGTTTCCAGCTCTCTCTTGGACACAGTACTGTACACAGTAGTTAGAGCCAATCGTTATTAGCAAACTTCCTGTCCGTTTACAGAGTAATCATGCACGCGATTACTTAAACAGGCATCGCCCATCGGCGTATCGACATCTCTGCAAGCTCCTCAGTATCGGATTTGAAGCTGGAATGTAATTCCAGGTTTCGGGAAATATGTCAACACGAATTAGATTTAAATGTTCCTGCAAAGTAAATACAACTCTCCACCGAATCTGGCATTTGTGGCATCCGTGCACCATATTAATCTGCAGCAGAGCGCGTTCTTTGGCCGAAATATTGCGCGCATCCTTGTGTCTAGCTAAATGTCTTAAATTTTCCTGAGGAAATGAGCTTTTCGTGTCAATACTATATTAAGAAATGAATTATAGATCTTTCTGTGCACGGAGAAACTCAGTCTTCAGGCTGTGAAAACTGCAGTTCATACTCAAACTATTGCGATGACGTGAACTACTCAAAAAGTATTATTCTTTTCCTGAGTCGCCTGTTTTTGCTATTTTGAATTGTTCATTCCCTGTGAAATAACACAGTACAATTCAATCATTATTATCCATGAGAAAAGTTACGAGCAGTTAAAACTTGTTAAGAAAAATACAATTCCTTATCAGCAAGTAAAAGACTGTTCAAATAAAGTAGAGCGTCATTAATCCGAACTAATCGGGACCGGTTGTAGTTCGGACTTCCGATTTTTTCGGATTTTCGAATTTACCAAAAGTACAGTTCTGGAGACTAAAAAAAAAAGTTTAGGAAGTTTAGAAATAAAAACACTTGTTGTACTTACGTATTTTTATTCTTATGTAACAAAACAAATGGAACTTTCAGCCATAATAACACTTATGTATAGGCATAGGCCTTTAATGAAAATAATTACTTATTTTTTGCTGCACCTTTTTGAACTTCGTTTCTTTGATCTTTGTTGCCAGATCTCTCACTCTTTTCAGCAAGAATAGTTGAGTTAGACAGTATTCAGCTTGTTTCCCGTACCTAGTCCTCGTGGGTAGCATAGTTGGTAGAATCACCGTAATTCCCACCTTGGGTTTAAAAGCCCTGAGTTCGAGTCCCGTCAGTGACGGGAGGAATTTTTATGGGCCTCTTTCACAACGTTTCTGAATTAGTCGGTCTTAGGCGAGGATAGCATCGTTTTTCTCCTTGAAACTCGGATTTTTCGCTCAGAAAACAGAAAATCGACTACAGAACACGCAATTTACAGACAGTATACACGGAGCAATATGGCCTTAGTTGTTGATACTCCCAGCACCCAACTACTAAACAACAAACAGCATCTTCGAGGGATGGGTCATTTGCTGTTCTCATAGTTTTTCTCTCTTTTTTTTTTTTTTTGCACCGTCATCTGAATCAAGTCAAGTTTCGTTGCGAACTTTAATATTTTTTCCTTGTTGTTTTTCATTTATGTTATGGTTGTCTTTCCCACCTCGTAACATCTTGCTAACGAAGACTCGCTTTCTCGAGAACTGTTGAAAGTTTATTTAAAATCTCAATATTTGATTCCATTATTAAAAATTTCCGCTTTCTTTTAAAAGAAGACCATAACTTCAGTACAGTAAAATAAAACTCTGTAAATGTTCAGAATCTCTTCATTCCTATATCTAAACTTCGTAAACATTTTACTCCGTATCTCACTTGCGCGTATTCTGTTAGTTGCAATTTTTGCTTGCCGTGTTCTTTGTTATTGTTTCTTTTGTTACTGTTTTAGATTTAACAACCCCCCCCCCCAAAAAAAAAAGAAAAAAAAAAGTCAGTGAACAGAAATATCAGATTACAAAGTGTTATGTTTAGTTAGTACTGTATGTATATTAATTAAGCTATGTACGTAAGCGTAAATTTATTTTTATTTTGCTAACCTGCGGATAATATTCTTCCGATTTTCACTTATCGTTTAATTTTGTTAATTGGTAAGGTAAAATAAAAGTATAAATTTGTGCTTTATATCTTCATTTTTATAGCCTGTGGATAATATACCTCCGATTTTCACTATCACAATCACGTTTGCGAATTGTGCCTCATCGATGATTTATCGAACATTTGCTAGTAGAGATAAGGATGTCATCTTTTTTTTTTTTTTTCTCTCTCCTCCCCAGAAAGTTGGGTTTTTTAATAGCAGGCAAGCAGTTGACTACAGAATACACGCAGTTTAGAGACACAGTATACTGTCGCCTCTTTAATCTTAATTGCTCTGACGTTTAACACGCGCCAGTACAGGCACACAGTAAATAATGATACACATTTAAGTGTAAAACCGTATTTAATACTAAATTTAAACAGTTTCCTCAATCTTTTCTATATCCATTTATATACCTGACACGTCACAATGAATATACTTGCTGTGGTGTCACCACACGAAGAAGACTATACTGCTTATAAGCAAGCATTAATTGATAATCGGTGTGCTCCAGAAGAACTGAATGAGGACGAACTTCAGAAGAAACACACTTGGAATGAGTCTGACTTTGGGGGGAGCTGACAAATTTGCCGTGAACACTTGTTACTTTGACTTTATTCAGGCCGCCGTAGCCTAGTGGTCAGGCGCGCGGGTGCATAAGTACACGTGCCTTGAGTGACCGGGGTTCAAGCCCGTGACTACTGAATACGGTGCTGTTTCTTGTATTCTGTCTATCTTGTGAACTCCTCTGACCGTTTGGTCGACCCGAAGTATAAACAGAAAATTTATTTATTTATGTATTAACTTGGAAAGCCGACAATTGACGTCCGAAGGAGGACGTGTTTGGAAAGACAGACTGTCCGGCTTAAATCCGGATATATGGCAACCATACAGTGGTTTCCAACCTTTTTTTTAAATAAGGCATCCCTACTCAATTTTCTGCCTGTTAGATCCGATTCTCTCTCTCTCTCTCTCTCTCTCTCTCTCTCTCTCTCTCTCTCTCTCTCTCTCTCCCTATATATATATATATATATTGTATATGCAATGTAAGCAAGTGACTTTCTAGTCACTTGTTTACTTTACAGTGGCACGTGTCATTACTGTCAATGATATATAGCACATTCTCAACTAGAATGAAGGGTGTCATTATCCCTTTTTATAAGTCATTGGTGAGACTGCATTTATAATAGTTTAATATTATAGAGGGTATAGAAGCCACACTTGAAGAAAGACATAGAACTTCTAGAAAAGATTCAAGGACTAGCATCTAACTTGGCCATGGGTGATAATTGATGTTGTTATGAAAACTGCTTAAAAGATGCTGACTGCAAAACTCGGCAATTAGATATTCTGGGGTTGGGGTGGGGGGGGGGTCGATAGAGGTGTATAAGGCTCTGAAGAGAATCAGTAAAATGAACAAGAGAAGTATTTTCTGTGATATTCATGAGATTCAGCCTTCTGCAACTCCCCAAAATTTTTAATTTGGTGAGTAATAGAAGGGTGAATCCCATGCAGTTTATGCAGCCTGTTGTTTAGATCACCGAAATGTTCGAGGCAGAGAGTTTAGAGCAAAGTTGGTTAGACACTTTTTGTGTGATTGAGAAGGTATGAAGGTTAGAAAGTTTTTCTCCCCCTTTTTTGGCAGATGCAAAAACGTCCTTCACCTTTTATCGTTTAGGAATTATAATACTAATACAGTAAACCCTCGATAATCCGGATTAATTAGGGGAGAGGTCATCCGGATTAGTGAAGCAAAAGATAGCCTTAAAAGAACAAAAACCTAGAACATAAATATGTAAGTGGGAAATTTAATAAATAAAATATAGGTAGTGCTGATGAAAATACATAAAAAATATCACTGTTAAAACTATAAAAAGAATACATACATTTATCCATCTATCAATGAATAAATGTATTGTCTTTTTATACCTTTATCAGGTGGTCAGGCGCGCGGGTGCATAAGTACACGTGCCTTGAGTGACCGTGGTTCAAGCCCGTGACTACTGAATACGGTGCTGTTTCTTGTAATCTGTCTATCTTGTGAACTCCTCTGACCGTTTGGTCGTCCCGGAGTATAAACAGAAAATTTATTTATTTATTTTAGCGCTGGCGTCGCATACCAACGCCACTTGATTGTTTCTGTGAATACGACTTAAATACAGCTTCTTCCAGTAACACTTCTTTTGACTTTTTTAATGTCTGTCTATTTGATACACTGCTTTTTTCACTTCCCACGTCGAATTTTAAAGCAAATGTCTTTATAGATTCTTTTTGTTTTTTAATATCTGACACAGTCTGTTGGCCAATACCAAATTCTTCAGCATTTTTTTTTTCCAGGAACACCATTTTCAAGTTGTTCTATCGCTTTGAGCTTGTTAATGATTGTTAAAGTAAAGTTTTGTTTTTATTTCACTTTTTAATTAGTTAGAATAATCCATATATAACCCATAATTATATGAAATTATGGGTTTTATAAAACGTAAAAAGAAGTACGCGAATGAAACAATATAAGCAATAACATCCGTCCCACTCAGTCAACAACGATACTGAATCTCTGTGCGCAGTCAGAGCGATTCATCTGCCTTCCTAAATCCCGTGTGTCTTTCAAAGTGCTCAATTGTGAACAGAATTTTTCATATTTCGATCCGGATTATCCGACATCCGGGTTAACTATAACCGGATTAGCGAGGGTTTGCTGTACTAATAAAGAGTATTTTCTTTTGCAGGTGTAGTTCACAAATGAGATGCGTCCGTGACTCATCGTTCACTAATTGGGAAATCTTTTTTTTTTTAATTGAATACTCCAAGCTATATACACCGTGATGCTATTAACACCAGCACAAGGTTATAGGATCCCCCTTTGACAGCTTAACATATGAGGGGCATTTGAAAGTTCGTGGCCTTCGTACGAAAAGTCAGTGGTACAATGTTAAAAATTTCTGCACATAATACTCTAGTAATAATCTACCAAGTTTAATACAGTTTCAATAAGATCTCTTTCAATTACAGGTCCCGAAGTCAACCAAGTTATGTAAATGAGGAAAGACGGACAAAAATCAGTCACCGTGTAGTTAGCTAATATTTTGGAAAAAAGAGACTAACGCTAAAGGCAATTTATGAGGATATGGTTACAACACTAGGGGGGGGGCTGCCCATTCCTATTCATAGGTTAAGTATCATTACTCTCTATAGTATATAGAATTGGATGAGGGGATTCAGCCTTCTATTACTCCCCAAGTTGCAGAAGGCTGAATCTCATCTTAAGAATTGGGCAGCAGAATTTAAAGGAGGGAGGGAGAGCCTGGAAGAGAACCTGCAAGTCCATCACTCAAGAAGTTGTTGATCATGTCTATGATCTGATGATGAATGATCAACGAATGACAGTTCGGTACATTGTCAGCGTCTTGGGCATCTCATCTGAACGTGTGTGCCATACAATAAACAGTTTCTTGCTAAGAAAAATGTGTCATCACAATGGGCTCTAAATTTGTTGCAGCAGATCAAAAACGCACAAGAGTTGTCAAGTCGAGTGAGCAGTTGCATCGTTTTCAAGCAGATCTAGCAAATTTCCGAAAGTTTTGTGACCATATATGAGTTGTTGGTCTATCGCTTTCAGCCAGAGACAAAGTAGTATTCAAAACAGTGGAAGTACAGCTCTTCTATCCCCCCCCCTCGAAACAAAGCCAAGTCGATTCTGCTGGCGGTGATGGCATCGGTTTTTTAGGATGCTAGTGGATTACCTGACGTAGCCCAGTGGTCAGGAGCGAGAGTGCATAGCACGCGTTCCTTGAGTGGACCGGGGTTTAAGCCCGTGACTACTAAATACGATAAATATTTGTATTGACGATTTATTGTAAACTCTACTGACTTGGTTGTCGTGCCGGAGTATAAACAGAAAATTTATTTTTATTTTTATCTTCAGAAAGGCCAGACAATCAGAGGGCATATTACGCAGATCTCGTTGGGCATTTGTGTGAAGGCATCAAAGACAAGCGTCGAGGAAAACTCAGCAAAGGTGCCTTGTTATACCAGAACAACGCGCCCTCTCACAAGTGTCATTGCCATAGCTACACTGCATGAGTGCGGCTCTGAACTCTTGGACTATGCTCCATATTTATCTGATCTGGCACCACCTGACTTTAACCTTCCTGATTTGAAAAAATATCTTGCTGGCATCCATTTTCCAACCGACAGTGACGTCTTTGCTGGAGTGGATTCATTCCTGGATGCCCAAGAGAAAACTTACTTCGCAGATCGAATCAACGCATCGCAGCATCGGTGGCAAAAAGTGTATTGACTATAAAGGGAACTATGTTCAAAAGTAACATGTTACCAGACTCCTCAAATAAACCCTCCATACTCAGGTCACAAACTTTTCAATCGCCCCTGGTACTAGGAGGGGAAAGGAATTGTAAGGTACAATAAGTAGTAAATTACAGTTATTTGGTACATAGTGATTCATCTTATCGGAATGAACTAAACTAAAATAAGCGACACTGGTATACCACTAAAGATTAAGCTGTTTTATTGAAAACGTTTTAATTAAAATGAACACTTCAATAGAAAGGCGTAAACAGTTTCGCGATGTTTCGAGAAGACTGTTTGATTTGGATAAGCAGGGTGGACTGGACCCTGGATGGATGCTGACTGAATTCTTGGAACTAACCTTTGGAATTCTACAGTTCCAAAGGTTAGTTTCAAGAATTAAGTTATAACAGTTATAACGATTAACGGTTTTTCGTTATCAGTTTACTAAATATATCAATCATGAATTATTACTATTTAATGATTATATTAATCATAACAGAAACGTTAAATACATGTTATCATTTTGTTATTACAGAAATAAATAAAATACATTACAAAAATGTTGAATACATACTACTGTGATCTAATGTACATGCGACTATTTGTTTATTCGCCGATCTTCTGTAATTTTATTAAATCACAGAAGATCCGTGAAATATGCTGCGTTTTAATATTTATTGAAAATCCAGGCGGAATAAGTAAAATATTACAAAAATTCTTACATTTCAATTTCTATCTTGTTAAGGCTATGCGCATTTTCATATGTAGTTAGAAATTAATAAAATTCCCTTGAAATTCTGCAGTTAGTTAACCATTAAAACGTATACCATTTATTTTTACTTGCATGTAGATTGGGGTTGCTGAACTGTTTTTGGAGGCTGAATTTCTGTGTATCAAAATATTTTCACTTCAAGAATCCACAGTTCTTCCACCCTGTCTTGCTTCCTTAGACGGTGCTATATTTACTGACCAGCGTAGTGAAGACCTATATCGATTCATGGCCTACCTCTATAGTTCGCTTCAAATTCCACAATTTTGTTGTATTTATGTTGCAGTGACAACAGTTACTTCTTGAGCGTTCTCGCTCCATTCGAAAGATTTTGTAACCTAATATCGTGTCTAAACATCGGAAGCCCTACTTTACATTGGCGTCTGCCAGGAGATCATCCGGATTTGGCTGTCGGAAGTGCGGACTTAAAGTGGGCCCTTGTGGAAAGAGACCGTGACAGTAAATGGAGCCAGCCTACTTGGCATTCAAACTGGGTTTGCAGAATTCAGCGCGGAATGTTTGATGTCTAGAGCACTATCATTAATTTTATATAAGGAGAGATCGCATGTATGTATGAGCGGAGGGTGTTGTCGTTCAAAATTTGTAAAGACTGAAACCTAAGTTTTTCAAATATTCTGAAAAATGGATAAATTATAAAAAGCTTTGGGACTAACGTAGAATAATTCATCGCTACATGTAGGAAGGAAATTCCAACAGTTCAATAATGTAACACTTTTTTTTTTTTAATGGAAAGTGTACAAAATAGTAGGAGTAGTGGTTGGTTGTGATGGCAAATGGCGCAAGGAAGCAAGCTTATACAGTCTTAGCAAAAAAAAGGGGGGGGGGGTCATCTGCCCATCCCCTTTAAAGCCTTAAAACAATTCGGTCACATCTCCTAGTAAATGGAAAACATCGCCTAGTTTTCAAGCTCAGCAATTTGCAGAACCGAAGCTGGATTCATTTTTGGCAGTATTGTACATCTTTGCGCGTCGCTTCGAAACTTATCGCTTCTTTTGAAATTAAACTTACTATTTTTCTAACTGACTGGAAACATTAGATATCTGGAATTGCATTTCACTTAAACAACAAAAACCGGAAACGAAAATTTCATTTTAGGACTCAGCTTTAGTACATTAAATCAAATCTTATTTTCATCTACGAGGAAAAAAGAACAAAAAAACTTCTTGAAGAGTAATGTAGTAGGAAAGGGAGGGAGATGCTTGTCTACACTAATTGGCTCAAGGTATATTGATAATCCTGTCAATCGTCTGAGAGGTAATAGGAAATGTCAGTGGATGGCCTGGGTAGTCTAAAAATTACTTGACCGCTGGTATCGTCAGCGAATGAAATAACAAGCAGCATTAGCACGTGATAATGGACAGAAACTTGCTTCTATGGCCGTTATTACAATCTGTTGTTTCGGTTATGTGGGATCCTTTCGCCGCACGAACGTTACATTGCAATTACTGGCAACATCAGAGAAGACAACCGCAGATAATCGAGAAAAGATTTGCGGTCTCAGAACGAAAAGATAACCTTAGAAATAAAAGTAATTTGGGCCACTCAGAAAATAGATTAACACTTGTGTGAATTATTTTTTAATGCGGCAAATTTTTGGATTGTGTTTTTTCCCTCTCCTCCTTCATATCTTTTTCGCGTTGACAGTTTGGCCCTGCAGCCCTTTAAGCTGCAGTTTATTTGTTTAATCCTCCTCTCTTTTAGGAAATCTTTATTTTTACAACAACAATACCTTGTGTATATTGCAATATGGTTTTTCACGGCAACAAGGCCAGAACCAACGTAACATAAAAAATGACAACCTCTGTGGTAGGGCCCACATCTAGATAGGGGCATACCGTGCCAAGTGGAGAGGAGGTGAACATATAAATAATATTAAAATAATTATGATTAAATGACATTATAAAATAAATACAATACAAAAACTACAAAGTGTAAACATTATATAGAGCTTTACTTAAGCTCAAATACACAGGCATCAATCCCCAATGGGTAGGAGGAAAACAGAAGCATAGAGAATGTTAATATTAGTGGACTCACCCTTGACGATCCAGGAAATGGCGTGGAGCAAATATTTTTTCCTTTTTGGAGTAGGCATGACAAAATAAAAGTAGAAGGTATTGTTTATTAGCTATCCTCGAATCTTCCCATGCTGTTGCTACAACCGGTGCCAAATTGCTAGCAGCTATTAGCTGATTTTTAGTGATGGAGATTGTTGCCAGTACCTCATGCTGAAATGCACTTGGTGGTATGGATAGATCATTGTGGGATTCTTATAGGATAACAATGAATTTGCAACATAATCAAGCCAGCTATCCTGATTCAAGTTGTTGATTCTTGTAGGAGGTTTCTTTTTTTTTTTTTAATATTAATTAAGGGTTCTATCAGAGTTTTTTTGATGGTGTGAGACTTAAAGTGATAGGAACTAGCACATGACTTGGAGTACGCAATTCTGTCATTTATATTATGGGACTGCTTTTTGTCATTTATATTATGGGATGGTAATTTTTTTCTCCACTTCATAGTGCTCTCACACAGACGAGGAGATCCAGTAGGTCGCTTCAATACATTTGGAAACACTGAGAAAGTTCGGGCTGATTATAGTACCAGTTGTGGTATAGCTTTCTATGCCAATGGTTTATAGTGGAAGGTGAACAAAGATAAGGCTAGGATCTTGATCTGGCTGGAAGGCAGTTTTTGGAGAGAGGTCCGTGATACATGGCATAGAGGTCAGGATGAGGTCAAGCTGATTATCACCCCTAGTGGGAAGGTCATTATTTATTCAGTTTATTGCTTTTTAACAAGCTGCAGTTCGGTGAGAAAGGAGATTCTTATGATTAGCTGAGGTGGCAGGTTAACCTTCTCCATTGACTAGGTGGGATGGTGATGACTGAAGCTAGTTTATCCCGTTTGAGACGTCATAGATTATATAGGTTGATGGCACACGAGGAATGCAGATCACAATAATATAAATGAGAGTTCCGTGGCATGAGTGAGAATAAGAGATAAAGTTCATAATACAGTGTTTGGTTGAATGTCTCCATGACTTATTCAAAAAGTAGTGTTTTGAATAAGATGGCTGAACAACTTTTTTCTCCGATCTCTTGATTTAAATAGGAAGGTATAACCAGCTGGGATAGCAACAGAGAAAAATTCCTGTTCACAGTCGAGCCAGGCCTTGGTGACACACAGCATATCAGTGTTGCCAACGAGGAGTATTTGGTCGACAGTATCAAGCTTATTACGCAAGCTTCTCACATTCAGGTCTATCATTCTAAAAGTGGGGAGCGAAGCGGTTGTGACGATTGAATGCAGATGGTATCATAGTTAGCACAAGCTAACTATGATACCATCTGAGGACGAGGAGGTGCATCTGTGAGAAATCTTTTGGAATAGGCAGCTCTCTGATAATATCAAGAGCATCAGCACATGAAAAGGAGATTTTACCTCAAAAGAGAAAGTGGGCGTGATGTCTGATTCTAGAATTGCCGACTTTCGTTACAATGGGAAGAGTCTGCACAAGTGTTGAGTCGGCTGACTTCTGGTTGAACGTAAGCTGAACCACGATGGAGCTTTGGTTGGGATCAGCGGGCGTTGACACGAATAGGCGAATTAGGGCTCAAAAAAAAAAAAAACAAAACATAATAATAAATAAAAAAAACATAATAATAAATTTATTATTATTATGTTTTAACAGTGGGTAACATAATAATGTTACCCACTCATGACACTGATTCTCCTGGCGGGCAGCCGAGTGCGTATAAGTACCATCCTCCCGAGTGAATGAAAAAGGCCTTGGTAATCTGTCAATGACACGAGGAATTTTTGTTGGTCTTTGCATGGTAACTCTAGAGCCGCTCTTGAAACTACCGCAAATTTTATTCTTCAGGATCTCTACGATTGGACTGTTACCAATAAGCTTAAAATCAGCTTGTCAAAAACAGAGATGACCCTTGGCTCAAAGTTGGATATCTCTCCGCTTTCGTTGGTTAAGATCAACAATATTCATCTCCCCATAGTTAAAGAGAACAAGCTTCTAAGAGTGGTAACTGATTGCAGTCTCAATTTTATTCTTCACTTGACAAACTTGCCATCTAAAATATGTAGATTTACTGGTGCAATTGTTAGGGTGTTCCGTGTTGAATGGGGTCTCTCTCTAGAAAAACTTCAAGGATCTGTTACAATGCAGTTTTCCTCCCTCTGGTCATGTATTCTGCCGATGCGTGGTTTCACAGGGCACGGCTCAATCACTTGAAATCTAAACTCGCCTCCTTGCAAAGAACCACCTTGCGATGTATAGTTAAGGCATGCAGGACAGTCTCGGCACAAGCTCTGCAGGTACTGGCCGGAACATTACCTTTAGACTTGCAGGTTACTTATAGAGGATTTTTATACAGACTGAAAAACAGATTGAGACTGAATTTCTGGGAATAACCATCAACCTTCAAGATGATACTAAAAGAAAAAGAAGGAGACTGTGGAATGAGTTAGTTAATATCCGGCAGTCTCGATGGGATACAGATCCCGTTGGTGCAACAACGAGAAAATTTATACCACGTTTCATTTCTCCTGGATAAACGTGTTCAGTTGTAGTTCTGCATGGATATATTCATGTCTTACTTGATGACAGGACATGGATCGATGAACTAGAGCATTTTTAGGTTCAATTTATCTCAAACAGATCTATGTTCGTGTGAATCACCAGAAAGTTGAGATCACATCTTGTTTCATTGCTTCCTATATGATGATCTTAGACTTTCTCTTATCATCATCTTGTTTCATTGCTTCCTATATGATGATCTTAGACTTTCTCTTTATGCATTTACTAATTTTCTACCTGGACAGGAGTCGTTTCTGCTTCAAAGCTCGGAGTCATATCAGATTTCGCTCAAGGCGTATTTCTGCGAAGTCCTTCAGTGTCGACAGTCTCAACAGGATACAGCACAATGGCCCTGTTGATGCATAGTTGGTTAGATATCCTTTAAACTTGTTGAATATGTAAACTCAAATCCCCAAGAAGTATTAATTTTCCCTCTGGATTAAGCCCGAAGACAAAACTAAATGTTTTTTTATTTTATTTAATTTATTATTAATTTTTTTCAGCGTCACCGTTTTTTTTTTTTTTTTTTTTTTTTTTTACGCAGCACCACTACCTTTTTTCTTTCTTTTATTTACTTATTTTTGATTATTTATTTTATTTTATTTATTTTTTAAATCTTATTTTATTATATATATTTTGATTTTCTTTTATTTCATTTTTATTCATTTCTTTTCCAGCACCATGGGTGGTTTTTTTTTTTTTTCCCTCTGGAATGGGCTCCCCCAGAGGATCCTGGCCCACCTTCTGGCAATACCAGTTGGACCAGAGTCTCTTTTGAGATAATACGTACTTTAAATGGACTGGCCCACCTTCCCGTAGTGTGGACGAGTACCCAGAATCATCTCTCCAGGTAACTGATGCTTCTGGGTAGCCCAGCGGGCAGAACAGAACAACACAATACACTCAAACCTACACCAAATACATTTCTGGCCCTTTTATAGTGGTACTATTCTTCACAGAGATACGGGGTTGAACTGACTTTCGAGGAGCCGCTATTTACATATACACATGGTCTTTGCATGGTTGCATTTTTCTCCAGAAAACTCGGATTTTTCGTCCAGGAAACAGGCAAATCGACCACAGAACGCGTGCAGTTTACATACATCATATATACGAACAGTCTGGTCGAGTCTTTTAGGCTACGGAGTCGAAATATTGAATTGTAAAGAGCAGCTTTTCTCCTTTCGAATCAACCCCTGGCTTTATGGCCGTGAAGGGCAATAAAGATTCTCTCTCTCTCTAAATATAAAATCAAGAAATGTCACTTAACTGCACTGGTTTCTATGAAGTAAACAAACTGCACCATAAACGATTCCTTGAATTTAGTCTCTGTTACTCTTTTCCCAAACGAAGGGTTATCCGGATTTATTCCTTCTTGGAACCATAATAAAAGCGATATTAACTGAAGAGTAAGAATGTTTAGGGTATATCATCATTTATTCCTTCTTTCGAATCATAAAAAAGCGATATTAGCAAGTATGCATTTCAAACAGGAGCGCTGTAGATGTTGCAAAGGGCATGGCACATCATAGGATTGGCATGTGACCAGAAGAAAAATCGGGATATAAACGGAGTGTTACAACTGGAGATTTACTACATTAGTATTCTGCTGACACGCATTTAATACATGTTTGATTATTTGGATGTGTGTTTTTTTCTTCTTTTTCTTCGTTGGTGACCGTTTGGCCGCCCCTGTACTAGCAGTCTCATTTCGTGTGTACATACGTGCGAGTGACGGGCTGGTGCTTGCTTGGTTTGATTGATTACTTAAGTTATTTGTGAGGAGGCACTGGTCGGAAATCCAATTTTGTTTTAACGAAAGCACTAAAACGAGAAATTCTCAGGATATTTGCCCCTACGCAAGTTAATTGGATTAGAAACTAATGGGTAATGGAAAAATAAATTTCCCATTTGTTGTAATTATTAAATGCAAGTGTTCAGCAACATATAACAGACATTGTGATGGAGGAGAACACAAATGAAAGTTTCACTGACTGTTTAAGCGTTCCGAGCACAGACTACACACCGAAAATAATCCCACGTCCTGAAATTTAGACAGCTTGGTTAGCCATTTAACACTTTTATTGCTAACTTAACGGAATGTGTAGAATTTAGCCACATGCCCAGATTTAACATAATGTTGTCTAGCAAGTGAACCGCGAAGACCAATAGCGTGTGCTCTGTCTTCTGTTGATAAAGTTAAGGTTGTTGCAATATTTATTTCGTCTTCTTTCTCCGCCACATGATTGTAATCAAATTCTAATAATTTCCAAGAAATATTTTAGCTGTAAATTGTGTTTCTCTAGCTTAATTTCTGTTTTTCAACAAACCTTCTCCTTTAAGTCTTCCTGTATTCCGGAAATTGTCTTGTAAAATAATGATTGCTTCAGAGCTCTTAATATTTGATTCTTGATGCGGTCAAGTGTATTACTGGTGTCGAGATTTACTCACCTGCTCCCTTCTCCATCCCCAAAAGAAGTGCAAAAATATTTTAGCCTTTGTATTCTTTGTATCCCGAATTTTAGGGGTACTTTTTGTACTGCTGGCTTCTATTTTTATAAACATCCTTTTCTTTCAAAGATTTTAGAAATGCCTCAATTTTATGATAGTTGGTTCTAGCGATAGCCTGTAAGGCATTAAGAAAAATGTACATTTGTTGAAAATGTGTGATGAATCTGAATTAAATTAATTAACCTATGGATTTATGCCAGCAAATTGAGGGTGATAGGCAATTATTTGCCTGAAAATGTACCTGTTACTGCTTTAAGTATTAGAAATTTAAGAAACACTAAAACGAGATACATTACCAAATTTTGGGTAGTTTTGGGAATTATGTTAACAGTTCCAATAAGTGTAACCAGAGAAAAGAAATTTTAGCAAACTAATGCTTATCAAAACATAACTGCGATGATCATTGTCAGGCCCTCGATTTTGCGGACTAATTGGGGAAAGGGGTGTCCGCTATTGCCAAAAGTACGTTAAATCGAATGTATTTTAAATATATATATATTAATGACGAACTTACAATGTACAGGATGTATTAAAATGTTATTATAATGTATAAGCATGAAAAAAATATTGTTATAATGCATATTGAGTAATTTTTACACCCCACTAAAACATCTGTTAAAAATATAAAAATAAATTTACGACAGGAACCAAACTTTATTTTGATTAAACACGTCAAAATCTATAAAATGTAACTAATGGAGTGTTTCCACCACTTTTTTTAAAAATTTTTTCCCCTTAAAGTTCACACAAAGTTGTTTTCAATGTGAACATTAGTTTTTTTTTTTTTGTTTTTTTTTTTTTCATTTAAATCCATTTTAGAGGGAAAAATATTTTAAAATTCTTAAATTCCATTGAATAAAAAAACAAAAAAAAAAGTTAAAAAAAGATGCATAATATTCAATATTAATATTAACTTAATTGAAAGAGTCACGATTTTCAGAGTCAGAAACAACTGTCGTATGGAGGGAGAGGTGTTAATTCCTTGCTGGTAGAGGGTTCTGGTGAAACAGGTCCAGTTGATGAAGTGGTCTTGAAGAAATCAAGCTTCAGTTGCCTTATACCTTGGTGCTGCTTCCTTATTACTGTAGCTCGAAATTCTCTAAATGTTCATAATAAGGAAGCTGTAGGCGTTAATTTTTTTTTTTTTTTTTTTGGTAGATATTGCTTGTACTGGCTGATCAAAGCCAACTTAGGTTTACCTATAACAATTCACAGGAGCACTACCGTGTAATGGCTACTGTCCTACTTTATTTTAAATCTTTTAGGGCATCTGACTGCAGGGAAAACTCCAGGTCCTTTCAGTATACAGAGTAGGGTAAAAACAAAATTTACTCCCGACACACGTTAATATCAAGGAAAAATTTAATATAATAATATTGTTAGGTCTAAATCTTACATATCACCTTATAAGACAAAATACTCATCAGTTAACACAGACATATAAAATACAGTCTCCTTGAGTAACATGAACATTTCTACATCTAGACTTTGCAAGAGGGTATTCACAGTTATTAAAAGGTTACTTGTACATACCAAATACAATTCAAACTACATATTTCATCTCCAAGAAAAACACCTACAATCTGAATATTAAACACCTCTCTATAAAGATTTAATATTTTATCCTTTACAATAGTCTTATGAACACATTATTTCCCAGGAACACTGAATGCCTTCAGGGAGTTCCAGTTGATACTAAATCTTTCTAGTCCAAATAAATTTAGAGCAGGGGACATTATAAAGGAAAATTGGTAACTTACTTTCCTGATCAGCTTGATAAAAGTTCCTCGCAAATTAATCTGTCCTGTACATCAGAACAGATTAATTTGCTCGCCTCTGGTGTTACAGGATCCTATTTTCATGCTCCTTTTCCTCGAAACCCTTTCTCCAGCAACTTTAGGCTTTTTTCCCCCCCATCTAGCGGTTTTCCCTTCCTCACAATTTTACTCCATTACTCCAAAAAATCTTCCACACGTGCAACTTATACACAACTCCTTCACTGCATGCCACCTGACACTTGTACACAACGAAAAAAGGCAAAAGACGCCTCAAATTCGCGCCCTTCTCCTTTTATATCTCTATACCGTTCCCTTATTTTTCTCTAATCCTTTTTCGAGGAAAACGGTCTTGACCTACTCAGGGTCAAAGTTCTCTTTCTTTTCTGGGAATTTCTCCTTGCCTTCCCGCACCTTCTTAACCATTTATTAACCGTTCCTATTTTTAATGAATTAAATATTTGCTAAATGAAACTGTAACATTCCAAAGTTATATGTATATATATATATTTTTTTTCATTAATATTAAGCTAAAGCTTACAAAACACATCACGATCTGATGACGATTCAATATAATGTATGATATCATCATATGTTGTCTTATAACAGACAATTTAGGATGAGGTGCAACTGATTCTTCGTCTTTGTCATCATCATCGTCCTCTTGTACTCCATGATCTCTTCCTCAATCTCTTTCCGCAATCTCTCCCTCAGAAAAAATTTTATAGCCCGGATCACCTTCATCATTTTCGAGCCACTGTTCCACATCATTCTCAGTTGCATTTTTGTTGCCGGCCCTCAGAAGAGTGTCCCGAATATTAGACGCCTCACCTCCCTCAAAGCCTATTTCAGGTTCTACGTCATACAGCAATTTCTTCCAAGCATTGGCCAAGGTAGTAAGTAAACTTCATATCTTTCCATGCAGCTGCTAAGTTGAAGATAGCAGATCTGATGTTGTATGCATGTAAATTTTGCAGTTTCCTGGTGCCTCACGCACCTTCTTCTTCCGCGTCTTCTGTTTCTTCCAAAACAACCATCACCTCTTCCAAAAACGTCTTATACAACCTCTTACATGCAACGATTACACCCTGATCCATCGGCTGTATCAGTGAAGTAGTGTTAGGAGGCAGAAAAACACATTTAATTCTCCCATCCCTGCTAACTAACTTCTCAGCATTAGGGTGAGCAGGTGCGTTATCTAGCAGTAAAACAGCCTTTATTTCATTAGAAGGAATTTTCAGCACATCTCTGTGATAGCGTCGCACATCAGACAGATGTTCGACTGCGAAATGATATACTGTTGTCGCAAAGTTGGATTTTACGGATATAATAATAATTAATTTTACTGATTTTAAATCAAAGAAAAGAATATATTAAGCAGAATTTTTCGATGCTAAATAAAAATATGTCCGTACGAAATAAAAACATAAATAAATTCTTCTTCTTCTTCTTCTTCTTCTTCGCCTTTTCCCGCGTTATATGGGATCGGCATTCAATGTTCCCAATTCACACTTTACATCCTCTTCTCCTCTAGTTGGATTAACTTCTTAACCGGAACACATCTATTGGTTTTGGCATAGTTTTTACGACTGGATGCCCTTCCTGACGTCAACCCTCATCATTTATCCTAGCTTGGGATTTAAGCTGCCGATCTACTAAATCTGCCGCAGCCATATAAATGGAGTAGCTCTTATTCAGTGATGAAGCTTCCTCGTGATGTAAATGAATAAATAAATAAATAAATATTTAAATTCTTGTTTTAACTTTTTATTACAGACAGTTTTAATGTAATATGATGAAATCTAATGTGTAACATAAATTCTTTAAGATATTGTAATATCACAATTAAAATTATGCTAAATATCCTTGTCTTTCTTTCCCCCTCGTAATTTGTCTAAACCAAAAAAGAATTCATTATCACAATAAAAGAGCCTTCTTAAACTTTTTTTTTTTTTTTTTTGTAATTGGCAGAGGGTCACCAAAATTTTTCAGGCAGGCGTAATGCTTCAGACGTAGTGCAGTGAATTGGTTATTTTAATTATTGACTAAGGGTAACGGGTGTGTACTTGATTCACAGAGATTTGTTCACTCAGCGTTCTTTTATGAGTACAGTATTAGATAGAAATCGAGCGTTGAGTGTCGAACAACGTAACTACAAAATTTAATTTTTTTTAGATAACTTTAGTTTTACTTTATACAAATAACAATGTATATCATGCCATAGAACTGTATCTCTCTGGCACTTTACCTGTTAGCTTGGGCTGTAAGTACATTTCCGCTAAATTAATTAAGAAAATGCCAAATGACTTTTTCTTGGTTAATTACAAAAACATTGACTACAATATGATTTTGTAGTTAACACTAAACCCTCGAAATATAACTTAATGTATATTACAATGCAAAATCCTCTGCAAATATTGCATATAATGTTTACGTTTGTGAACATTTCGGGTAGCCCCGGACATTACTGAGATCTAACTTTTGATAATGGATGACAGGTAGTTCACTGTCTCGGGTGCCCGTTTGAAAACTTTGGGGACAGTGCGTTTAACCGTCTAGTAATTTTAGTTTTTTCCCTGTTCTGTTTGGCAGACTCCAGTAAAATATAACAGCTATTTGTGCCGTACAAGGTATTTATAAAATAATAGTAATTTTAGTAATTTCTTCTATAGTATTACCTGGCAGCACAGTATTACTATGTACAATCCAAATGGACTTGTTCAGAAAGAAATTACAGTAAAATGCCCGACTTCTTGTAGTCTTTTAATTCACTCAGGCAGGCTTAATGCTTGTTTTAACTACTTTCTAGGCAGTTTTAATGTAATATGATGAAATCTAATGTGTAACATAAATTCTTTAAGCATTTTTTAATAATTATTCTAATTTTTGATAATGTGAATATTTGATTACTGCACTTATGGTCGTAAATTAGGATGCATTTGGAGTATTAAAAGTTTATATCGACCCCCTCTTCAGCATTCAAGTACATTGAAACGGCATGCACATTTTCAGCAACAAACGTTCCCTAACAGAAACATTTATTGTTAGAAGTTGTATATGCCATCATATTGTCAAATTAAACAGCTTATGAATTGTTTATCAGAATATGTTCTGAGAAACTTGTTTGGAACTTACAAATAGGTTTTCTGCCATCTTTCTCATGTTTGCACTCAGAGACGCAAAGAGCTGCGTATAAAGTATGTGTAATCATTGTTTGCAGCCACTGTTTATGCATTTCAAATCCACAAACACGTGTTTTTGCATGCAGTAGTGATTCACTTCCCAGATGTGCTTCCTCGTGCGAATCCTCTGACAGAAAGATAAGTCCTAAAGTTTCCCTGTCGAGAATTTTAAAGATGCAGAGCTCTGGAACTTAATGTGAATTTAACGCAACATTGTGAAAACAAAGCCATAAAATGCAGCGTTGGCTTGAAAACAGTAGAAAACGATACGAAAATTCGGCAAGAGCTAAGAATACATGAATGGCAACGAAATGAGGAACTGCTCAGATTCCAAATACGCGAAGAAACACAGAGAGAGAGAGAGAGAGAGAGAGAGAGACTTCTAATACAACTCGTGGCCGTTATTCAGTCGAACGCGTGGCATAAACCATATAAAACATCAGTGACAGATCCTATGCCGTTAAAAGGGCAGACGACGAAATATAGCCCAGGCTAGCGGCGCCTAGTGTGGTATTGAATACCATTATCCTGCTGCGTAATGCGAAAACTGCAGACAAATAACTCGGTCGTGCATCATATCGCAATGGACCGTCTTTGCTCTTATCCTCTCGTCTGCTATGCAAATGTCGACGCTTTCAGTGGCTGTCAAAACCATCCACTGCAACTTCTAAATTAATTGTTACATCCGGGACTTGAGAAACAGAAAGATATTCTGCGGTGACAAATGGCCACTCCTGCTCGACGTTAAGTACAGCCACTTCTGCGTGGTTCTAAACATAAATGTCCGATGGAAAAGTAACTATTGGTTTTGATGTAATGAATCCTTTTCTTTTCTCCGTTAGTAACTACTCATCTACGAAAGTAATACATTTTTTGTTTTTATTTAGTTTTTAGGGGAAGAAATTCTCTATGAGTTATTTTTATTTTATTGTGAGATCAGTAAAAGCTATAATGAAAAACCTCTGATTTGTTACTACTCTAGTTGAGACTTCTGCTTTGATCAGTTGGCTTTACAGTTAGGGCTCATCCAAGAATGTTTTAAGGTAGTTTCCAATCTTTTTAAGTAACACCACTAGAAGTGGTTACGCAGGATGGATATGCCTCTTCTTAAGACGAATCATCTTTAAGTGCTTATTTTTTGGTTCTAATTAATGACTAATGTTCTGCAAGGGTGCGAGGGGAAGAACAGACTGTGAAAATAGTTTAACCCCTCTTCATCAACAAGAGATCATTCACATTTGGTTGCAGTCTTGTTTTTGGAAATCTTTGGAAGCAATGAATGGTACAGTATATGCCCCCCTCCCCCAAGTTACGTAGAGTGCAGGTACTCTGCGACATACTGTTGAAGCTTCTCGTTGGCTGTGAACACATAGAAAGTAGTTGACCAGTGCAACTTGTCGGTATGCGAAGCGGAGAACAGCTGCTTTCTATGTGTTCATAGCCAGTGAGAAGCTGTTGCTGCTGGTTTCCGATAAGCGCTACTGCATTCTACGTGTACACATTCTAAGGAAGGACAACTATTTCAAAAGGCAGCTTGAACCTTTTATACCATTTATTGAATGTCATCACGATTCAATTGATTATATGCAAAATTGCATGTAATCTGATGAATGGTAAATTAAACCGACTTAAATCAGTGCCTTTCATGAGACTTTATTTTTATAAGTCTTTATTTTCCTGTGGCATAAAACAAGGATGTAAATATTTCAGCGTAGCTGAAATATTTACAAACAGGTTAAGAACTTTCTTAGCTCATATTTGAAAAGATAACTATTGATACCTTTTGGCATATCTCATCTTGTGAGTTAATATCATCACTGGACTGTCAGATGTGCGTGAGGTGCCTGGCCCCCACCAATGAAGCGGAAGGCCGGCCACCTCATTAAGTATGTAATGCCACCCACAGACAGCTTGCTAATAAGTAACATCATTATGCTTCGATTTCTTATGTTAGCGGTTTAAACTCCAGGTGGCGTCCTTAGCTATCATCATTGGAACAATTCGATGACAAACCTCAGGGACCATATTAAGGCATATTAATTGAAATGCATGGTTAGCAATGCATTTTATAATATGTACATAGATTTTTTTTACTTAATGTGTAGATTACTCATACGCTGCTTTCTACATCCAAAATCACTTGTCAGAATAGGGTATTTTTTCCCTCTTTTCTTTTTATTTATTTTTTTTGACTTATTGGCCCAGTTTGATGGGTTTAAATTCCATCATGATACTACACGAATTAGGTCTCTTCAATTGGCGATATGTGTCGGACTACGGAGTAGGGTTTCTACTGCTGCTTATTTCGGGTTTTACAGCCACAATACTTTATATGTCTTATGACTACACCGTCACACTTGTGCAATAACGTATAATAAAGAACAAATATCATACCATAATTGGGTAGTCAGAACTCACTCTGCTGTTCAGTGGCGTTACTATGGTTGGTGTCACCCAGTGCCGTAACTCATGGTGTCACTCCCATGGACCTCCTCCCGTACCAGACCATACAGAATCCTTAGTAATGTTTTTTGTGCTAATGTTACTCGTAAATCGTAATTCCCGTATATCACCGAATTTAATGGCATTAGTAGTGACATAAACAACTAGCAAAATTCAAATTACATCTTTAAATTACAATATCATACGCACAGCCTAAATGTATTTACATTTACTTAGTTTCATGTGGTTAAAGTGAAAATTCGGTAAGAAAACACATAGAATTCGAAGTAAAAAAGTTTAAGAACTACATCAAAATTATGTTCATTTTAACATTAAGCTTTACCGTTACATCAGATACATTAATGGATTAGGTTTGCATAATCAATAATGGACCAAATAATGTAGAAGTTCTAGACAAATGCATATGGAAATATACTCATAAATGAAATAATACCAAAAAAATAAACACGAACAAATACACAAGCATTTCAGCACTTAGTGAACATCTCGACTAAATCAGAACTTTCCTTTTCTGGCCTTCAAAGCTGCGAACTTGTGAGTCACTTCATCAAAATCAATGTCTTTCGCCAACTCACTTTCAATTGATGATATCGCAAGATCGGAAAGCCTTGACTGTCCCATGGTAGATCGAAAATAGTTCTTTATAAGTTTCAGCTTTGAAAAGCCCCTCTCACATGAAGCCACAGACACACAGATCGTCAGAAATAATTTTAGACTTAGTGAAAGGGTTGGGAGAGATTCTACGAAGTTCCATTCAGCTATGAATGTCAAAACGTCTAATATTGGCCAATCTTTGGCTTCTTCCAGATTAATCTCTGCTGCTTTCAGGCGCCTTCTCCGCCTTGGTATTTCTATTAAAAGCGCACTCTTGGATACCTTATCATAGAAAGTGGTCAATTTTGGAATGGACACCTTTAACTCTTCTTCAGTGGCAGATATGAGACTCTTCGCTTGAACAGCCTCAAACATGGCTGCTACTTCCTTGATGGTTCTTGGTTTGATCTGGAGTTCAGGATGAAAGCGCTCAATGCACTGAAGCATCGCCCTCTTATTTTCTTCTTGCAGAGTGAGTCCAGCATCGCTTGCTTGCTCCCTCTGCCATCCTCTTCTTGAACCTGGTTCTTCTCTCTACTGCAGTTCCATATTCGTATGATTTTAAAAGCGCCTGTTCAATTGCATGCTCCTCGTGCAGAAAAAGTCTTAGCGCCTCTAGCTTTGTCACCACCTTGTCGAGAGTTAAGCCCTTAGTCTGTAGGTAGTGCTGTGTAAGATTAACTTCCTGAAGTACATCACACCAGAAGTACAGGCAGCACAGAAAATTGAAATCACAGACAGCAGGCAAAAGACCTTGTGCTGCACCTCTTGTGTCCAAATTTTCATGTGGATCACAAAGAGCTTCAATCGCCGCCACAAACTTATCGAACTTTTCTTTAACTTGCTTAACTGCAGAATGATGAGCACTCCAGCGTGTTGTTGATAGCCTTTTCACTGACAATTAACACATCCCATCGATGGGTGGAAACAGCAAAGAACGAAAACATTGTCTCAATAGTTCCAAAAAATGTTACACATGATGCATTTTCAGCAAAAGAGTACTGACCGCACAAGTTAAGCAAATGGTCCACACATCCATTAAAAATAGCTTTCTTGTTTTTTCCCTTAATGGCTTGTACACCTCCATGGATTTCAACCATAGTGGTAGCATTATCGTAACCTTGAGCGCAGCACATCATTATGTACAGTCCATCATTTTTCCAGATTTTTAAGAATGTCAGAACTGAGGTCAGCAGCTTTTTTCCCCTTTGAAGAGAAAAATCCTAGAAATACTTCTTTCACTTCAACTTTCTTATTGTTGATTTTTACATATCTGATCACGTCGGACATCTGGTCAGTATGTGATATGTCAGGTGTGCTGTTGAACATGATCCCAAAGTACTTCGCAGACTTTGTCCATGACAAGCATCTCCTTCACATGATTTGCAAGGGCACTTATAAACTCATTCTAAGTTTTTGGTGCAAGATAAGAGACTGATACTTTAAGTTTACATGTGCTCTGCTTTAATATCATTAGGTGCTCTTTCAGCAGTGGTTCATATTTTGAAAGCATCTCAGCCATCTCAAGAAAATTCCCTTTATTCAATGAAGATTCATCTTTCTTGTGGCCACGGAATGCCAGATTCTGTTTGGCAAGAAACAATGTGATATCAAGCAATCTGTGTAAGTTGTCCCTCCAATTTTTCATCTCCATTTCCATCAAAGCAATAGTTTCGGTGTCAATGGTTTTGTGCAGCCTAAGTCCTGCTGCCAATGTTTTCCACTTTTCAAGGCAACGTAGGCGTTCTTCGGATGTCTTATAGTTATGCACTTTCGGACTCAGTTTCCACCACATCTGAAACCCAGTCATAAATTTGGATGTCGTATATGTAGCACTAACGTCAAACGGTCGGAAGCAAAAACAGTATAACTTCTCGCTGACAAGTGAGTAAACCATCCATGATCGCAGATTTTTCTCGCCATTTGGCATCATCATGTAAACCCACTCTTTTGAAAGCTGGCGAACATCTTGCCTTGTCGCAACACTAAAAGGCCCATCTTTGTTCTGGAAAGAAGCACTTCCCCTTTTGATGATTTCAACCCGAAAATGTTCTGGAACTGGTATCTCCTAGAAAGAAACATCACATAAAATCTGCAAATCTTTCTCCTTAACGCCACACATATCATTTATAGTATCATAGCTAGAGTCACTTTCAGCACTCTCTTCTGCTTCAAATTCTTCCATTTCCACTCCTTGTCCTGCTTCAAATTCTGCCATTTCTGTTCCTGCTCTTCTGCAGAATGCATAGCATCAGAAGAATTAGCTTTATCAATTGGAGACTGACGAGCAGTGTCTTTTGATGAACCCTGGCCATCATCCGGTCTTTTGACATATTGAAGCATGGATCCAGCTAGTCTTTTGAGTGATTTATTTCTTGCCTCTTTTGCTTTCCTTTGCTGGCATCCACTTGACCTCTTTGATCTATGCACTCCATAGATCAAAGATAGAATATCCCTGCACAATAAAAAAAGAGACATTTAAATTATAATATATCTAAATCACCACTCTTATACCACGTGGAGTTTTAATATATTTTATTTAGGTGTTGCCTAAACTAATATATATTTTAGGTCTGAGCATCCGGCAGGAGATTCGGTCAGCAGCAAGGTCTGATGATGGGTATCGGCGAGATACCTGAAACGTTACTCAATGTATATTAGTTTAGGTAACACATAAATAAAATATATTAAAATTTCACGTGGTATAAGAGTGGTAATTTAGATATATTAATTTAAATGGATATAAACCACATGACATCCTTCCCTAACCATATTAAAAAAAGGGGGGGAAAAGGGACAAATTAGCAATATTTGGGGGGGGGGAGAACTTCTGCATAAAACCTCTGTTGTCTTTACTACGTCCGTCCGGCCATCCATCCATCTGTCCTCATATAACACTTCAACCCTCTCCCAATGAACGAATTTTCGTGAAAGTTTATATTTAACTCCTTTAGAATTTGTCGAGCATCTCGGATTTCATTAAAATCGGAAAATAGAAATTCCTCAATTATTATTTCTATTTTTTTATACCTTGATCAAATAGCTTATCTGTATACTATATATTTTACATGAAGAACTCGATATTATGTTTACTGTAGTGCGCTTTTTGGAGGAATGAACGGACAACATAGCGAATGCGCAGAAAGTTCATGATTTAAGCATTGAGCACATGAAAGTCGTTGCCTTTTGAAAGAACTTTTTATCATCAATCTACGAAATGTATAAATGATAAACCATGCTCTTTGGTTTGTTATATTAATCACAGCAGAACAGCAGAATACTTATATTTCATTTTTTTTATTTTATTAAATCAGAAAAAAAAAAAAAAAAAAAGCCGTGAAATACGATTTGAATGTCATTTTTGTAACATTTCGATATTTATTAAAATCGAGGAGGACGTGAGTAAAGCATTATAAAAATTTGGATGTGCACTGAAGTGAAAAAGAATTGCTTTTATATATTATTAATTAGTGAGTAATTAATTGGTAAATAATGAGTTAATTGGTTATCTTCATTTTTGGTAACAAATCCATAGTCAGAATGACTATGGATTTGTTACCAAATAAATAACAAATTATTTGTTACTAAATAAATAACATAACTATGGATTTGGTAACAAATCCATAGTCAGAATGACTATGGATTTGTTACCAAATCACAGAATTCAGATAATTAATCAGATAATGTGATTAATTAATCACAGAATTCAGATAATTAATCAGATAATTAATCAGATAATGTGATTAATTAATCACAGAATTCAGATAATTTAAGAAAAATAATCGAAATGCAACGCCCTGAGTGCATTACTTAACTTTTTGTGTAGTACCGTATGAAACAATGCACTACGGCAAAAGCAAGTAAATGTAGTATGGAAACATTTTTACGTGTAGTTTTTTTTTTTTTTGCTGATAATAGATGTGTAAAAAAAAAAAAAAAACTGATAATAGATGTGTAAAATTTCAAAATGTTTAAGCTCACGTGATTCTGTAATGTTCCATCTCTTTATAAATCAGTATTAAACAGACGTTCAGTTATAATTTATATTAAATTATAATAATAATAATAGTGTTATAGAAAATGGAGGTCTTGATCAAAAGTAATGGCCTGATGGGAATTTTTCTGCAGTTATTCCCAGGTGTGGTAATTGGCATAACCTTTTTGCGAAATAATGTTCTCTGCAGACAGTTGAAATGGTTCAAATGTTGATGCGACTATAATGCCAGATAGTACATCCTCTTTCGGGGCTGAATTGGTGCTACAGCATTAATAATTTTGGATGCTTAAGGCAAAACTAAATAACTTGCTCTTAGACTGTGTTGTAGAAAGTTGTATTATTGTCAAATTGATGTTTAATATTTTTATGGCTTCATCCAAGTTGTAGGTGAAGGTGTAGGATGTTATGTTTTGCCTTTACCTGTAAGGCTTCTCGAATTCTAATTATAGTTTCCGCCAGATTAGTATAGTTGATCATCCTTTTATGGAGATATGTATGCGACTAATCATATTACTATTTATTTTACGAGCAAGGTAGCAGGGCTTTTTTCTTAATATTCCCCTGTAGACACTGGTTTTTTCAGTTGAAACAGTGCTCGATTTCTTTTCTAAGCAGTTAACCACACAGTAGTTCTGCTCCTTTTCCATTTCTTATGGCATTTTTGCTTTGTTTTTAAAAATTTCTTCAGATCGGCTTTAAACCGTAGTTTTGTGTGGTTAAATAAGTACTGCACCACTTATTCAGTAAATTAATTGCTATTCTTATTACAATTCAACTTCACAGACTAATAAAACAATTCAGTCATGAAGAAGTCATACAAGAAGTATAACTTCTTTAATACTGAATTGAAGAAGTCATGCAAAACATCTGACATACAAAAAGTATAACTTCTTGTATGTTAGATGTTTAGTGGTACCACAAAACCTCTGAGAATTATTTTTGCATTCGTTCTAAAATTAAAGCCAAAATGCACACTTCGTTGGGTGAAGTAGTGCTTAGATTTTCACTGTTTTCTAAAGTAATAATAATAATAACTACATTGCATTTTATTAAGAAGACGGTAATTTTTGTTAAAGTGGTACGCTAAGAAATTCTATTATTATAAATCATGTTGAGGACAATAAAGATTTACAAAACATTTAACCGCTGAATGATACACAGGCTCTTCAATTGAATTTTAGTCGTTATTGAGGATATGGTTTAGATTCATTTATACCTGTTCAAACAATTTGCATACACGTCATTAGCATAATTGGAAAAAAATCACCAAAAAACTTTCCAGTGTCACCTGGTCATAGCAGAATCATAGTTACTACATCCAATACTATCAGCTTCCACATCGTTATCTTTATCTCAAATTATTTAATTCCACCGGCGTCAGAAGCTAGCATAAGCCGTAAGACAAACAGCCTTATTGACCTGGCTTTCTCCTCCATTTCGTCTTTGTAATTCATGCTAGTTGTCCGGACCCCCTACAACTTATTGCCATATTGCATCATAAAAGAATTGCTGTAGGCGATTACACATAAATAAAATGATTGCGTGATTACTCAACGAACAGGAACGTTGGATTCTAGAATCGAAGCCAATTCAAATAAAATAACTGCATAATTACCCACTGAACAAGAACACCGCACTCTGAAATCGAAAAGAGAGTGGTCTCATGGAGGACAAAATGTTCTCCAGATCACTCAACTCAAAGTACTTAGACTGCTGACTTACAACGAATCTCAAATCACACAGAAAATATGAATTAGGGTAAGTTAGGACAGTGTTGGGAGTTCAGATCTGCAGGTACGGTGCAAACATAATCACCGACAGCAGCTTTAAATATGCGAGGGCTGTTCCTCGACGCAACGACATATGTCTTGAAAATGCCTTTTGGTGTAAACTGATGATCAAATAGAGTATTGGAAATCGGGGAGGGGTGAGTTCCAAACGAACGATTTTCGTTCGTTTGGAACTAAGATTTAAAAACGATTTTAAATCATAGTTCCAATACGATAAAATAATGTACTATTAACTATACATGCCATCCTCCAAGGGCGGCCGAAATGATGTAGAATCTAAGCATAATTTGAATAAAGAAAATACAGTACAAATAAAGAAATTCTTGTCATAATAAACAAACACTTATCAAAGCGCTATTGTTCTTGATAGTTGTTCTGTAAATGTAGTCTTTATTTGGTGACTCAGTATTTGTCGGTTTTTAACTCGAGCCGCTCATCGAACGACTATGGATATTAATAAATAAATAAATAAATTTTCTGTTTATACCCCGGGACAACCAAATGGTCAGAGGAGTTTACAAGATATCCAGAATACAAGAAACAGCACCGTATTCAGCAGTCACGGGCTTGAACCCCGGTCACTCAAGGCACGTGTGCTTATGCACCCGCGCGCCTGACCATTAATGTATGCATACTATGCGTTTCTTAAATTTCATTTATTTAGACATCCAATAAATAGCTAAATAATACTTAACAAAACAAGCAATTTTTAAAAATGATTAGATAGTGAACGTGTAACTTTTTTGATTCTTTATTCATATATTAGTAGTTGTTGAGAGCCCATTATACAGCATTTAACATTTAACGATAGGGATGCGTTCGCTGAGACAAGTGGATAAATTTTAGGGGAATTACTCGTTCGTACCTAGTTGCCACCGACTAAAAACTTTAATAAATATTATCAGCGTTAAGTTTATTATAAATTACCTATTTACTTAAATTAAATATTGACGTCAAATTACCCTGCAACAGGTGAGTTTTCGTTACTGAAAAATGTATGTATATTATTTATTTATAATAGTAATAGAAAATTTTTTTTTATATTCAGCCATGCCTAAAGACAGCCAGACTTACCGAAAAACAAAGACTATCGTAAAAAAGGAATTTTAAGTAAAAGATGAAGAAAATAAAAAAATCAGAAGATGCTATTTTAAAATACTTTCAAAGTCTCGAAAAACTGTCAACGTCTTCAACGTGTCCAGTAACTGTAGCAGAAAGTAGTGAAGGTGGCTCGCTTGATCAATTAAATAATTCATCTAATTACTTACAAAGTAAACGATCTGATAGTGGGTTTTTTCAAGTTTTTAAATGAATCAAAACAGTTAGCCGAAATATTGGAAGCCGAAACTAAATTTCCTGATGTCTCACTTATACGTCAACGTAAAAAGAAAATTCAATTTAAATCATTTGATTATGAAAATCCAGATGAAGGCATAAACGATGCACAGTTAAATTTTAAAATAATTTTTATTTTTCAATACTAGATACAACAATAAATTCTCTTAAAGACAGCTTTGATTTATTAAGAACACATAGTGACCATTTCAATTTTTTTATATGACATACATAATTTTAAAGCATGTAACCGATCAAGAAATTCTAAAATGTAAAGTTTGTTTTTTTGTTTTAGGATTTTTTGGCGCATTAGCATCTAAGGTTATATAATACGCAATGTAAAGATTTGCAAAATAAATTAGCAGACTATATCAAGAACGAAAAGGATATTGATGCCATTGACATGACCGACGAGATTAAAAGTACTGTACTTAAAAATATTTTTAAACCAAATTTGAGAGTAACAAAAGTATTAGAGTATATTTTTGAAAATAATTTATGCACAACTTTTCGAAACGTAGTGGTTGCTCTAAGAATACTTCTTACATTGCCAGTGAGTGTAGCTACCGGAGAAAGATCATTTTCCTAATTAAAAATTATCTTCGTAGTACAATGTCCCAAGACAGGTCCCGAGACTAGTGCTAAATTGGATAATTTAGCACTAGTCTCGATAGAACACGATTTAGCTGCAAGTTTAGATATGCACGACGTAATAAAAAGATTTTCAGAACTTTTTAAAGCCTGAAAAGTTCAATTTATTTAATATCTAGTAATTTTATTTCAATTTATTTAATATCTAGTCATTGTATTTCAATTTATTTTATAAGTTAAATATGTAATTAATACATGTAATTACGTTTTGTTATAAATAAAGGTTATTATTATTATATATTTATGTATTTTTATAACAATTATTATTAATATCTGTTTTCACAGATATTAATCGTAATACCTACGATTTTTTTTCAAAACTAAGTGATATTATTTAAAACATACATATCAAATTTCTATAAAATTTATTCCACAAAGCTGTCTTAATTTTATGTTACCTTTTCATGTTCAAATATGTGTAGCATGAATAAAACGTGATAAGGAAATAAAATAAAAAAATTTAAATATTATTTATAAATTCTAATATCGATAAAATATTATTACAAAAATGTTATTTATTTGGGGGGAGGGATTATAACGTTCCGGGCTACATAATTTTCCTTTGAACACGGGCGGCCAATATATACGGCGCGGCCCTGCACGAGGGATGCGTTACTGCGATGATCGCGAATGGAGTGATGACCACAAATATATTGAATGAATTACATAGTCACGATACAGTGGTGGCGAACCTGTAATGAAACTTTTTGTTACAAAATAAAACGCAAATTTAAAGACAATATTTGCTTGTAATGGAATAATATACCTAGAACGCCTACTGATATTCGGGCAACCGACAATCCTTCATGACGTGCACAACTTCAACTTCTTTTCAGTGTTAGTTGTTCGTCGCATTATATGATGCCTATAATTAATACATAATTGACCAATTGAACACATGTTTGAAAAAGATTTATTTTCCCGAAAATCCAATAATCCAGTATTTGAGCAACGTTATACGTAGAAGTTCGATAATCCAATATATCTATGGAACTGCTGCGGCGCCGTATTGTCTAGTTTCTTCTTCTTCTTCTTCTTCTTTTTTTTTTTTTTTTCGTTCTTTGAATGCTTCCTCAAGATTTCATAAGAATTTCTTGGTATCCTGGTTGTCAGCATTATTCTCACATAAGTTATTTCCTTTGAAACATCGAACACTGATTTGGTAGTTTTATAATGAACTTTTTTAAATCTACCTTGCCCAATTACGATATTCGAAAATTTTTACACTAGGTTAACTCTTAAAATAGGAAAAGAACAATACCAAGCGCGCAGGTACATAAGTACACGTGCCTTGAGTGACTCGGGTTCAAGCCCGTGACTGCTGAATACGGTGCTGTTTCTTGTGTTTTTTCTACCTTGTGAACTCCTCTGACCGTGTGGTCGTCCCGGAGTATAAATAGAAAATTTATTATTAACGTTTCTGGTATTATGCTACAGCATGTGACAAACGGGAAGAACAACGTCTGAAGTCACCAGTAACTTCAGACGTTGCTTAAATTAAAACAGAGTATTTTAACATCGTAGTGTTAAGTTTATCTTGTCGAATTCATTGTTCGTTTTTCTGCGCGATGTACAAATCATATATAACTATGGTATTGAATGATCGAAGCCATAAAAATGATTGCAGAACCCATACTATTATGATGGTGATGATCGCTGGAAGTTCTACCCTACTAGAGATAAGGCTGGTTGAGGCTCCAGATTGGGGAAATTCAAAAGTCAACTAGGTAGATGACTACTTGAGGAGAGAGACTCAAATAGTTATTTTATTTTATTTCATTATTTATTATTATTATTTCAATTGTAATAGGGGGATTTCAATTGACTCCCAGTGGACAGATTTTCATGAAATTTTATATTTGTTTCCTATAGAAAGATTTTTCGAGCCAAACCAAATTTCATTAAAATCGGAAAAATAGGAATCCGGCAATTATTATCTCTGTTTCCATAGAGATTTTTATGGAAAGAAGAAATTCATAGATTAAATGTAAAGTTAATGCAGTATTGTTAGATGCAGATGAGTGTGCACGTTTTTATTGTGAAGAATATATATATATATATATATATATATATATATATGAGGAAAGAGTATTAAATATTATACAGTTGTAATTAAACTGAATGGCTAAGTTTGGAGAACGTAAAACTAGGGAATTTTATTAAGTGTTCTGTCAAGTTATAATGTTAGTAATTAATGGATAAAGTGATAACTATATTTAATTTTCACTGCAGTTAAAAAGTTTCCCCACAGAAATATTACTTTGAATTTGGAACAGGAGCTGTAACTAATTTCAAAATTTCAATTTCAGTGGGTCGACTTATTTTGTTATAAATCATGAATTATTAACTGTTTTCTAAAGCGCTTGAAATGTAACGCATTGGGTACATTAACTAATCTCTCCCAATTGCTGGGGAGGGGAAATTAAGATTTAACTAATTCCTACCCAGGCATCTACCACATTGATTTGTCGATATATTGTTCTTGTAAATTGGGGGATATTCTGGACACTTTTGCCTTTTTGCCCGATGAGAAACTCGTTTTCGGGGGAAAAATTGCCATCCGAGAGCGACTAACTCTGCCACTTTGTGAAAAGAAGCCCATAAATCTTCTCCAATGAGAGCCATCTTTCGTTGTTTGTATACTCTATGTATTCTTCGTTCTGGGGCCTCACTAAATTATATCAAACATATTACAATGACCTTCCGTTAAATCTGATTATTTTGTTTTTAAAGAAATTCCAATGTGTGTCTATAAATTTGGTTTTGAATGTAAGAGTACACTCTTACAAATATAATGGAAATATTCATTTTATCCGAAATAAATTCATGTAGGGCGATGAAAAGTAAGAATAATTATTAAAGTTGAATATGATAAATAATAAGGTTTGAAAATACTGGATTTAGAAATAGGGAGGTTATAGATGTGTGAAGTAAATAGTAGTTAAATGGAGACAAGAAGTTACAAATAATATAAGAGGGTGAACTGAGAGTAAACAAAGACAGTGGCCATTAACTAGCGGAGGAACAATAGGACCCAGTTAAGAAGAGTTATGTCTAAATATATTTCTTGCCTAAATGCCGGAGTATGAAAAGGCTGTTTAAGCATGGATAATACATCTCCATCATTTCTACTACCTAGGTAGTATGCACGCAGCGTTTTATTATATCTCATATGTGAATACATTCACAACGAGTTGCCTAGGTATTGCACTGCTTTGAATAAGTAACGCTTTTCTGTTGGAGAAGACTACTGTTACTTATTCTGTACTGTTACTACTACTGTTATTTATTCTTGGATGGTGGTGGCCATCTGAGAATAAGTAACAGTAGTCTTCTCCATCAGAGAAGCGTTACTTATTCAAAGTAGTGCAATACCTAGGCAACTCGTTGTGAAGGTATTCACATATGAGATACTGTATTATAAAACGATGTATGCATACTACCTGGGTAGTAGAAATGATGGAGGTGCATTACCCATGCTTAAACAGCCTTTTCAAAAAGAGTTTTGATCTAAAGCTACTTTTTGACGTAAACAGGAAAGTGTGAACAGTCTTGCTTTCGTGTCGAAAAGTCTGCGCCCGTGAGGCGGATTTTTGGTAAGTTGGCGGCATTTAGCAAGGAAAGTGTAAACTCGAAAATAAGCATTCTTGGACGCGCAGCATTCATAAAAGGGTTATGTTGCTAGGGTGTGAAATAAACAGAATAAGAAAATTACAGGAGAAGGGTTTTGTTTGTTCACGAGGGAGAGAGTTTGTGTTAAGTTTTTTTTTTTTTTTTTTAACAAATAGGAAAGAGTGAGAAATTAGTAGAGTATTGGAATTGGTTGAGTCTTGTGAAGGAGGTTCAAACTTCTGAGGAAAAAGGGTTCGGAGGTGAGGTCAGAGAGTCGTGAGTTGCGGGTTGAAGTTGAAGTAAGAGGGGTTTTTTTTGGACTGTTCGTGTTCGGAATTCGTGGACGCGAGATGAAAGCGGACTGAAAGTGATATTTCTTTTTGAGAAGTGTGCACAAGTGGGAGTGGAAAACATGTATTCTGAAGTATATAGTAAAGTTAGAGTTGAACATCAGTCGGGTGATCGGCGTGCCTAGCAACGAAATTGCATGCAGTATTTCGGAAGAAATTTCACGTAGGAATCTACACTTGCGTCTAGGGTCCAGTACCGTCCGTCGAAAATGAGTCAGGTGTGCAGATATGTGAGTCGAGATTCTAAGTGAAAGGAGCGAATCCAGTCCAGAAGCCCCCCGAAGAAGTGAGACCACCAGAAAGATTTGAATCGGATGTGAGAAGCCTGTCTGCCACGGAGAAAACCAGAGATTAAAGGAATTCAAAGTAGCGGCCCATTTCGGAACGTAAGCTTGGTCCAGTTTTTATTGAACCCAGAATTCATAAGCTAAATCTGTGAGAAATTGTTTGGCAGTTTATTTCTAAGGAAATCTCTTTTTGTACTGTACAATTGAGTTATTAAGTTGGGTTAGATTGTAGATAAAGTTAATGACCATGAAATGATGTAAAGGTACTAAAGGGGTAAGGAAGAAAAAATATATATATAAGGGAATTAATAATAGAATAAATCATAGGCGTCATAGGATGGGAATATGGTAACCTATATTATTATTCTAGACAATGTATTAACAGATGATAATATAACAGATAAGATTCTAGACAGTGTTTTAATGTGTAAAGGGAAGAAAAATTTATTTTATTGAGAAACTTGAGAGAAGGGGCGGGGTAACTAAGTGACTTGCGGTAAGTATTACTGCTGAAAGTGATGAAAAATAGTAATTGATTTGATATGTGTTGATAGCTAGGTGATTTGATAGAAAAAAGTGATTTGTGATAAGTACTACTGATGTAAATGATGAAAATAGTAATTGATTTGATAGATAGGAGAAATGATAGACATTGGTGATTATATTAAGAGACAACTGATGTATAGTGATACGTGTAAACCTGTAAAGGGAGAGATTACCAATAAGGAAAAAGGAAAGGAAGGATTGTATTACAACCGTAAATTATGCATACATATGAGGAATATTTCAAAATAGTTGATGAGGTGCGTGAGATGGTGCAATTGTCTTGCATCAGTTCTTATATATGAAAGTTGTAGGCGTTCTTTTGTACTATATATATATATTTCGTTCACCTACTCTTATTTATTTAGGTTAACATTATGTTATCTTTCGTAGCCGAATGGTTAGGAGCGGGAGTGCAATAGCACACGCTCTTTAAGTAGACTGGGGTTCAAGCCCTTGACTGCTAAATACGGTCGATCTGCCACCCGCACTGGACCAGCGTGGCAGATTATGGTCCATTTCCCTCAGCATGAATTGTTGAGGAGGCTCCATCCATCCTGCAGTGGGTTGATAATGGCTGCAGTTTACCTTTTTATGTTACCTTGGGCCACTAACTGCGTATATGTGTCCAGGGATCTTAAGTTAACGTGAAAAAACTGACGTAGACACAAATATAAATTCAGCATGTTTAATATAAAGGTTTCAGGCATGGGTTTATACATTATTGCTATAAATAATGAATATTAATTTCACAAACAAGTTGTCTATGACAAATACACCCTTTTCGTATGCACAAATTCTAAGCTTTATATAATAATTCCAGTTCTCAGTATTTATCTAGAAATCAGATAAATCCCCCCCCCCCTTTATTACATTTGTTAATTGAGTCATTGGATAACAGGAACACAGAGTGCCTTTTTCTAAGTTCCCAGTTAAGGTTACTCCCCGTCTTCGGGTAATATCCTCAATCTAGACATAATATGAATAAAGCATACTTACAGTTAGTTTTCCCCTTCTCCAGGTTGGGCCAGTTCCGTAATCTTAATAAGATTTTCCATTTCGGGTTTTGAATTCCAAAGGGATTCCTTTATTATGCTTCCTCTTCTCCCTTGGACTATCAGATCGGAATCGTGTTGGCGGACCGTCTGGTTTTCATAGTTTTTTGCATATCATAACTCAGCTAGTCATTAATCGGCATGAGGAGAACTGTGACCACAGTCAAAATGCTGGTTGGCAAGAATAACTCCCCTGACTTCTGGGATATATGTCAGTGGCATGTTCCACTTCCTTCCCTAAGAGCTACCCCTCTTCTTCAGCTACAGCGGAACAGGCTGAAGATCAGTGACAGATTTCTACCCGGTCAAGTACTTCCTACAATACAAGCCCTGGTAAATGATCGGAGTAGACCTCCAGAAATTCACTTCGGATCGCAATTACAGGCGCTCTTTGGCCGAATTTGTTCTGCTTTTGTTTGGCCCCTGATGTCGACTCATACCGATATCTCCACCTGCATATCTGCTATGAGGCGCAGAACGTAACGTCGCAGGTACACCGACGAACTGTTTCACAAGAAAATGCGAAACCGTATACCGAACAACTTAATGCACGCCTGTGAAAAATTCTGACTTCTGTGAATATTCTGAAATATGTGCTTTGTACATATGAATGTGTACATACCTTGGTGTACTGTATGCCTCACAACTAGGGCTTGCAAACCGGTTTTATAAAACCGGTTAAATAGGTTTTCATATTGAGTTGTTAAAACCGAAACCGAGCTTCTAAAACCGGATTCGAATATTTTCTTAGTTAGCCCTCGAATATAGTTTTTTTCTTTTGTTTGTTTTTTTGTCTGGATCGTTCAACTGCTTTGTTTTAAACATGTTTTTTATTTTATTTTATGTTTAGGTACGAATCTCATTGGGCAAGTGGCCCAAATCTAGGAGGGGTACCTTTTATGTTCCCACCTGTATCATGGCACGATGCAGATGTTCTCATTTACGACTGAGTGAGTCGGAGCGATAGCGTAAAAGAAAATGCTCAACATTTCTCCGTTCCATCTATCTTGTTCGCCAGGCGAGTTATGGAACGCGCCTTATTGATGGTTACCCTCTAGAAACAGATTCGCTTAATATTGCATCAAATTTCAATTGTAGAAAGTTTTTTGCTTCTTTATTCCTATTAAATTTGCGATCAAATGTTCTCCAAAAAGCAGCTTCACCAAATTTAGTTTTTATGTAATTTTGAAAATACGATAGATTTAATTTGGGGGGGGGGGAATTGCGAGTAAATGATATAAAAAATTTCTTTCGTGAAAAATTTGAAACTTGCCTCGTTTAGACTCTTCATTCAGTGCTTGCGGGAGTGACGCATAGTACTGTGCCTTTGTTATCTTCAATTTTTTTATTTAAAATTGTTGGTGATATAAATTCCTACTAATTAATATTTATTACTCTTAATATGTCTAAGATGAAATCAAATGTATGGAATTATTTTGCTCGAAAAAGCAAAGATGAAGCACAATGTTCGAAATGTCAGAAGATAATGAAGTCGTCTGGAGGATCTACATCATCTTTGATGTTGCATTTAAAGAAAATGCATCAGATTGACATTAAACAAGATAACAGCGAACCTCCCGTAAAAAATGGTAAGAACATTAGAAAACTTTATCGTTAAAAAATCTATGGAAGAAGAGATTTCAAGATTAGCTGCTTTAGATGGATTTTCTTTTAATTCAATTGCCAAGAGTGAGTTTATACAATCAAGCCTTCACCTTCAGAGAAATAAATACGATAAATTACCACCAGCCTCAGTGAATGGAATTAAAAATATGATTCTGAATTATTATAAAACTAAGAAAGAAGAACTCATTCAGCATTTCACAAATTCATTGGTTTTGGATGCACGGTATTCATTGACTCTAGACGAATATTCGTCTATACAAAATAAAAGGTATATGAATATAAATGTGCATTCAAAAGACAATCATTGGTCGTTAGGTCTTATTGAGATTAATGGTTCACTTGATAGCAGAAGAATTGAGCAAATTGTGAATGGACACTTGAAGGAATTTGGTTTGAACTTGGATGAGGATATTGTTACCTGCACCACCGATGGAGCAGCAATGATGATTAAGTTTGGCAAGAAAATTACGCCTAATCATCAACAATGTATAGCCCATTGTATACATCTGTCAGTTATAGATGTACTTTATGAAAAAGCAATTATGGTGCCACAGTCTCTGAGTCTCTCAAAGACAATGAAGAAAGTAGTGATGATGTAGAAGTTGAAGAAAGACAGCATGCCTTATCAAACCGACTTTACCGATGAGCTCATTTATTTCTTCAATCCAAAGGCCAATATTGCACAAACTATTAACAAAGTCAGAAAAATTTGCAAGCTTTTTCGAAAATCGCCTACCAAAAATGACATATTACAAAATTTTATTAAAGCAAAATTTAATGGGGAAAGAATATAAACTTATATTAGATTGCAAGACTAGATGGGATAGCACATTCTATATGATTGAGAGATTTTTGAAATTGAAAAATTGCATTCCAAATGCTCTATGTGCAGTACTGTCAACTGAAGCTGTGTCCGACGATGACTGGAAAACACTTGAATTGCTGTGTGAAACTTTGCGACCAGTTGAAATGATTCTGAAGGCTATAACCTCAGAAGATACTTACTTAAAGCAGAGTCTTCAATAGAATTTCTGCTTGCTAAGCTTGATACAGCAGAAAACCCATTTGCTTTAAAGTTTCACCAAAGCCTTTTGCAGCGTTACAATGCAAGACGAAATTGCCAAACGGTGGCTTTGCTGAGCTATCTACACAACCCCAAAAAGTTTAGGAAAGAAGATTCAAGTTCAAGAACTTTTGATTTTCCAAGTAAGCAAGTTTTGAAAAAGCATGCTGAAGAGATTTATCAGAGATTATTTGTAAAACATTCCGAAGGAGTCTTAGCATTGAATGAAGAAATTGAAAATAAACGAACTGTTCTTTTAGAAGAAAACCAAGACTCGTCTAGTTCCGATGTTGGAGATACACTCATGCGAGAGTATGATAGTGTAATAAAGTGATTAACTGAAGAGCCTTCAAAATATCCCAGTGAATTGGAAATCAGCAAAGAATTTAAAATTTTGGAGGCAACTAGCAGTAGAAGTGAAAAGCTGGAAAAAGTTTATAGAACACTGCTGACCATTAAATCAACAAGTGTCCAATCTGAGAGAGCGTTTTCGATCACTGGTCTCTTTTTAAAATAAAAATAAGGTCAAATCTATAAGGAAAAATTCTTAATAACTGTGTTTTTTAAAGGGTCATTTTCAGAAAAAAGCTGAGCAATAAATAGTAATTTTCCCCAAGCTGTTTTTTTTTCACATTATTATTATTATTATTATTATTATTATTATTATTATTATTATAGGGCTTATTATTTTTTGTTTACTATACGAGAAGATAGTTTTTATTCAAATCCTTTGAATACAATTTGTAATTTTGAATAATCTCAAGCTGGTTACTTTTTTGGTGCATTTTAATTTTTTTATTTTTTTTATTATAAGAGGCGATAGATTTTGTTTAACAGATTTGATTACAATTTGTCCAATCTACCCAAGATAAAATAAATACCCGTGTTATAAGCTTTTAATTATTTTCCCTAAGTTTGAGAAATTCGGTTTTAAAACCGGTTTTAAGAGTAAACTTCGGTTAAACTCGGTTTTGAAATTTCTCGGTTTTATGCAAGCCCTACTCACAACTATGTATATACTCATATCTATAGAATGGTTTAATGCCACGTTTTTAAGTTAATTTCATGTTATGTTATATTTTTGTTATACTGTACATATTTTTATATTACCCTATAACATAGTCAAGCCCCTGGCCTCCTGGCTATGGCGGGCACATTATTGTATCTTTACTGTACAATAAAGATTTCTTCTTCTAGTCGAACTCCACTCAAAACTCCCTAATTGCCTATTCTGCACATACTTCGGCTAATTTTTACTGATATATAACTCCTTTCGGCATACTCTCCGGTACCCAACTCCGAGGTTGGGTACCGGAGAGTATGCCGTTTAAAGTTCTGTCATTTCCCAGTGAACTGGTTCACCCACAATGAAAACAACGCGGAGATGGGGGAAACCCCTGGTGCCGTATGACAACACACACACACACACACACACACACACACACACACACACACACACACACACACACACACACACACACACACACACACACACACACACACACACACACACACAGTACTGATTCAATCACTGGTAACACTCTGCCGGCCCCACTAGAGGCCAGGCGGCTAACAGGCCAAATGAACAATGGGCACTACATAGTATAGTACATATCGTACACTTTTAAATCTCTGGCCTGGCCGATACAGAGAACATACGTGGAGATGGGAGAAATCCCAGGAACCGTTAGGTCCTCAACATACCAAATATTAAGTAAGCCAGAACTTACAAAGTTCAAATTTTGGAATTTGTATGTATATATGTAAATTTTGTTTTATATGAGCATAAAAATATATGTTCTTATTTATGTAAATTTTGTTATATAATGCTTATTAAAAGTTCGTTATTTATGAGAAATTTGTTTCGTCTTAATGCTTTGCTAACTTACCTCTTTACACACCCTAGAACTTGGAATTTTTTCAGAATTGCGTTTGTGTCCGCCCGTGACTTCAATAGGGTGGAAGTCAACAACAAACAACATCAATCAACAACAACAAACATTTATTATAAATAAATTAATAAATATAAATAAATAAAAGATGACGGGCGACATCAGAAGTTTCTTATAAATCTGTGTTTGTGGAATATAGAAAGAGGGGTAGTAAAAAATATAAGAATTTTATCTTTGGAATAAAATTGTTCAATTCTGTTTGATTTATATAATTTTTCGGGTCCCTGTTTTTTCGTAGGCCCTAGGCACACTGCTTAATGGAAAAGACGACCCTAATTCCCGTTTATACGGAATTCGAACCTATGCCTTTTCACCAGATATGAAAGGATAGGTATCGTAGATGTTACTGCACTAACTATGAGGATTGAATATAAGGAAATTTTATTTTAGCTAGAGTTATTAACTATTTACGGTCGATCTGCCAACCCGCACTGGACCAGTGTGGCAGATTATGGTCTGTTTTCCTCAACGTGAATCTTTGAGGAGTCTTCCATCCTGCAGTGGGTTAATAATGCTGCAGTTTACCTTTACCTAGGAGAGACACCTGCGTACACCACGTGACTTTTTTTATTTTTAAGGATGGCAATGGATAATCTTTTCGACAGTTTATTTTTATTACTGTTATTATTACTAATCTCTTAAAAGTGAAAGAATAAGCTAAAACCATTGTTGATTGGATTTAAATTATTTCAATGTCTTCATCGTGAGTGAGGTCTTTGGTATTAAAAAGAAAAACAAATAACGAGTGGATATCAGATGTTACTAATAGTTGTAGCCGGACCTGCTTACTTAAATCACCTTGACCCGCCTCGTTAAGTAATTGTGTCACTATCCCCACAAGTTTAAGTGATGCTTGTTCATTATTTTCGTTTTCCTTTCTTGAAACTTTTCTACTGGCTATTAAACAAGGAAAATTTAAGTAATTTTGGTTGTTCTGTTAATATGTGTCCATTACTTCAGAAAAGAATTAGATGCATTTGCTCCTTTAGGGAAGAAGAGCACGGCCCAGTTTTACTGTTTATACAGTATACTGCATTTTATTTCCTAGTTGACTTTTGTGGGAGTTTAAGTATAACATCGGTTAGCTACTGTGAAATCTTGAGCACGTGTTCATTAAGTTCATAAGTTCGATAAGGTAGCAGACCATTAACCCGGGTACTGTCTGCCCAAAAGGAAAGAGGGGTAGTAAAAATATTGTGGGAAACTTTTCTTAGATGCTGTTGACCCCTACAATTACCCCACTGACCTTGAAATGTAGCCTTCGGTGTGTGTGTGCAGCAGTACGCAATTGGGCAAACAGACGTACACTATCTGCAAGAAACCGGCTCGTATTTTGTCTCAAAGTTAATGTCGCAGCAAGTTAGTTTTCGCGGAATCATTACGGATAGGTCTTAATGTATTGTAATGAAATTCTGATGTAATATAACTTCTCATAAAGCATTAATTGTTAACTCAAGCATAAATACAGGGTTGTGGAGTTGAAGAATGGCATGCTGCATGTTAACCCTAAAGCACATAAGGATCATAATCTGAACAATCGGCTTGTAAAGAAAAAGATTTTTGGATTACATATTTTGAAACTTTTGGAAGTAAGAAAAGAATCCGAACGCGTTCTATAGCAAGGAGTTCGTGTGTATATAATACTCGTTCGATATTAGTTGCTTTTTTAATTCATTCTTATAGATGTAGGTGTACGGTTAGGTTTTACTTACTACCAAAAAATCCGTCCATGCATCAGTGTTCATTGCTAGTTACTAAAAATTGGACATTAAAATATAAATATAGAAGTGAGAACGTTTTCTCAATTGTCTGCTAACGTACCCCCAAGAAAAGGGTGCTCGTCTTATTGAACATGCAGGTTACTGTACTTTGAGTCATATTTGCCGTTATGGAATCGCCTGTGAATTACAGTAAAGAGAAACTGCTGGGCCCGCTTATACAAGCTTGTGGCAATACTTGTTGATTTTGAAGTATTAAGTATTTGCCATATGGGAAAAGAAAAAAAAAAAGAAGTAGATAAGAAAAAACAAATTATGCTTTTCCCGCCTCAAGTAGGTAACTATCCAGTTGACTTCTGAATTTCTTCAGACTTCGACTACCTGCAGAGGCAACTTGTTCCAGTGATCAACGACTCTCTGGAACTGGTCAAGTTATTCGTTTTATGTATAGCAAATTGATGATAAATAAAGTTATTATTATATATTTATTAACTAAATAAGAATATAGTTGAGTTGTTTTAAACATAAAACTTTGAACATAAACATAAAGAAGGGGTCAGTAGATCTTAGTAATTTGGGAACCATTGGTCTAGTTGATGAACGAAAAACCATAATTTCCAGGTAGGATAAACCATGAAACCTGTGGGGTCTTGTTTTCTTTTCTTTGCTGTATTAGCCAACATTATAGAGGCGTTAATTGGAGCTGTACCGGACTTAGACTATAAAAATTCCCCTCCTTTTTCGTATTCCCACTGCGCTATCTGACTGCTGTATTCCGAGATAGTTCAGGGATTCCTGGCTCGAGGAGGGTTAAGTATTTCCCCTCAGATTTAATGCAATCTGTTTATAGCGGCAAGCAAGTGTCTGTATCTATGAATAACTATAAGCAGTAAATTAAAAAAAAATTTAATACACACTAATGAATAATTACAATGTAGATACATATCTATATACATATTTGACAATTTCATAGGATCTCACAGAATTGAAGGGTTAAGGTTAACCAATTATCCACAACAGTATAGCAGTATCTATGTATTCCTTACTTAGACATTCTCTTCTCGATTATCAATGTTCAGTCTCACTTGGTTGACTCTTATATCATACACAGTACATAACCTATTATCTGCACAGTTAACATTTGTATAATGGTATGTATACCGGTACATCAATATATATGGCGCCTCCGTAGCCAGGTGGGAAGGCGCAGCAGTGCGTAGCACACGCTTCTTGATTAGACTGGGGTTCGAGCCCGTCACCACCAAATACGGAGGATGCGGAATGGTCAGGGAATGACCACCGCATATTCCCGGAGCAATATGGCCCTAGTTGCTAATGCTCCTAAAACCAAATGACAACAACATCAATATATTCGATTAGGTGACCTTTAATCATAACAGTTAATCTGTTTCACAAAGAACTTCCCTTTAGGAATCATACGCTTTTAATTAGTCATACACTTGGTTAGTTCTAAGAGTATCTTACTTCTCATTGATTTTTTTCCCCACCTATTCTAGTATATTACCAACTTAATTCATCCCACTTTATATTACTTTAACTATTGTACATAATCCGTCATATACACCTGCTATTTGTTCTTCCTTGGGTACATTTGTATATAAAGTATATGTGTGTAATTGTAATCAATTTGTTATTGGTAGAGTTCTCGCTATATTCCTATTACTTTGGATGCTACACTTTACAATTTCTGTCATCATAATCCGTCTCGTTACTGTTCCACTCTTACAATTTTAATAGTTCGTTCCGCCCCCTGATATAACTATTTAGAATTATTCACTTATTTGGGATACCCTTCCATTCTTGTTGGAATTTCAATTGGTAGTTCCTTCTGGAGTTTTAGAGATGTTCTCATATAGCAAGGGTTCTGGATTTCAGGACGATTACGATCATTGGCATCCATGGGCGGCGTACATCCTGGTGACGCTGTATCCATTCGATGAAACGGCCATTACCGGCATATATCAACTGGATTTCTTGATTCCCTAAGCAGCTTCGTTATAACCCAACGATTTTCTCCTTATAGGCTACCATTATACTTCCACTCTAACGCTCTTTATCATTTCGTTTCATTAGGACCTTGTTTACTAAAAAACTCCCCTTCTCCATAACTGTTTTTACTACTGTACACCTTACCAAAACTTTCCCCAACTGTACTCCTTGCTAAAACTTTTTATACTCCGCCCCCTTTCCCTCTTTTTTACTTTCTTCCAGCTTTCTACCAATCAGGGGGCTTACCACAAAATTCTCCTTACCGTTTTTTTGGAATTTGATCTCCCTTTTTCGCTAAGAATTACTCTCTCTCTTTCACATTCCTAATCAGTTACGCTCTATATTAGGAAGTGATCGACAACGTATTTGATGGACAACTACACCAGCGTACTGCACTGCTACATTCCTGGTGTATGAATCCTCAGGCCCTCAGGCGTTACCAAGATTATCTTTCCCACTAGCCCGGATTTTGTTGCTACACTAACAATTAAAAATGATTTGCATTGATTTACTCATTTAATTCAATTATTACCTTTATCTCTCTTTAATTTTTTTTTATATAGCTAATTTTTACATAGATCGTACTGCAATTGTATATAAATTTCTCCCTTCCTCTTTTTCGTAGTCCAGTGTTTCCGTCTAATTCTCTAACAGACCATACACGAATGATCAATATCTTACAAACCGTAGTTCATGACCGACTAACTCTTCCACGGAGAGAGAAAGCAGCATCCCAAAACATTACCCCACTACATTTCGGAGCAACATGACCTGCACTTTGCTAGTGAAAATTTCAGAAATATATTTTTGATAAAATCGCCATTATCAATCAAAATAATGAAAGATTATCTTAAAAACGCTTTCTGTTCACTGCTGACTTCTGAGGTGTGCTTCGGTTAAGAAATTCAAAGTAATTAAATTCTTTTTCATTTAGAAGTGTTATACCATAACCGCCTAAAGTAACAATAATGCAGAGAAAAATATTATCAATGGAAAAATTAGATTATGAAACAGAATTTCTCTTGGCCATAATCAACTATCTATCCATTATAAAAATTTCGTATTTGCGAAGGAAAGAATAGTCAGTGGAGGCTGATGCCATTTAACTAGGAGGTATTTGTTAGGCAGGATGGATTTTCTGACGTGAAGTGGAGAAGATTCCGAACTAACGTAAGGTGATTAAAAATTGGCGCAAGCGAAATATCAGTAATTACAATTTATTAATTCTCTTAATATCAGATTATAATAACTATAATGACTACTAAGGGGCTTCGCCCCCTGCTCGCTGCGCTCGCTTCTTTTGATAAAATAAAATAAAATAAAATACTTACAGAAGCTTTCGACTCTGTGTGTGTGTCTCTTCCTCAGCGATGAATACTGTATATAAATACGTTACTATATCTATATAATATCGGTGTAGATACACCATAGACAACTCTTAAACAAAAACTACGATCGTAGTGTGAAAGGCACCATTTCATCTGTATCTCATATTGTGCTCATCCTTCAAAACGAGTTATCATGTATTGCACTACCTCGAATGGCGCATTATGGCCTTGCTGCCCTTGCGCCGTAAAGCCCATACACAAACAAACAAACAAACTACCTCAAAGAATTAACGCTTCACTAATAGAGAAGACTATTGTCACTTATTCTCAGTGGGCACCACCACGAAGGCGGCACCGTTTCAAAGCTAGTTGGCTTTTCATCGGTGGGTGCCTTTCATACTACGATCGTAGTTTTTCTTTAAGAGTTGTTTATGTGTATCTACACCGATATATAAATATAGAATCTTAAAATATTATGCCTTGTTGCATTTAGTTTATTTAAATAAATACGTTACATATGGAAATCAAGAATGGTACCGCGTGGTCGTGTTAGATAAATATAGTGCGTGACCACACTTAAAGAGAAGCTAGTTTTGCCACAGTAAAACAAGCTTCTGTTACTTATTTTTGTATTTGTTACGTATTATCACGTAACTCGCATCTTTCTTCTCCCTTGGCTGAATAAATATCATTAGGAGGAAAATTATTTTAATGTATTTATTTATTTATTTTTTTTTTTATGTGAACCCCAAACAGGAGAGGTATTAGAACCTATAGTACTTAGTACCGTGCTTGGGTTGGAGGTCGAGAAGACGAAAGAAGATATTTGTTGACATTGGACTTGAACTTCTGTAGATTGTAATTTTCAGGAAATACGTATGAAGGAAGGTTGTTCCAGAAAACGGCAGTTGAATGAATAAATGAGGAAGATGAAAAGTTGGTTCTGTGGGTTTGAAGTTGGACAGTAAATGGATGATGGCTGGTGGCGGCACGTGTTCGGACTGTTTTGAAAGAGAGAGCGGGAATTATAGAAGCCAGCTCAGAAGAACAGTGCCCATGGAAGTATCTGTAGAAGAGGCATGCAGCAGAAACAGTACATCTATGAGAAAGCGAATGGAGAGACTCTGTTAGAGATGAATCATTAATTAACCTAACTGCCCTCTTCTGAATGGAATCAAGAAGCCTGAGAGAGGTTTTGGGGGCACCACCCCAGATGTGGGAACAATATTCCATGGCAGGGCGGATTTGCGATTTATACAGAGTGAGCAGCTGTTTGGGAGAAAAGTAACGCCGAGAGCGAAAGAGAAAACCAAGTTTTTTAGATGCAGAGGAAGCAATATTTGTAATGTGTTTGTGCCAAGAGAGATTAGAAGTCAGGGTAATCCCCAAAAGAGATATATCATTTTGTCTAGAAATTGGAGTGTCACTAAAGATAAGCATAGGAGCAGAAGAATCCTTTTTGCGAGATATAAGACAAGACTGAGTTTTACAAGGGTTGAAATCAACTAAGTTGTCTTTGCCCCACTGGAGAATTACCTGAAGATCGGCATTTAAGGAATTGGTAGCAAATTTTCGAAAAATTGAAGCTGATTGAGCAGGACAAGGTTTCTCAAAATGGAAAGTGGAATGCAATGTGCTATCATCGGCAAAACTATGGATAGGATTTCCAGTCAATGGAAGAAGGTCATTAATATACAAGACGAAAGAGTGGGGGAAAGAACTGAACCTTGGGGGACACCGGCATTAGTGGAGAAGTTAGAAGACAGATAGCCGTCTACCATCACCCTCAGTGAGCGATCACAGAGAAAACTGGATAACCAATTACTAAAAACAGTTGGCAAACCATAAGATGGAAGCTTGTTTAGAAGACCTTTATGCCAAACACGATCAAAAGCCTTTGAGATGTCAAGAGCAACTACTTGTGTTTCACTGAACCTTTCCATTGAATTAGTCCATAAATGGGTAACATAAGCCAGAAAATCACCAGTGGATCGACACTGACGGAATCCATACTGGCGATCGTTGATCAGACGGAAGGTTTCAAGGTAGTTTAAGAGTTGGCGGTTAATTGATTCCGTATAGAAAGATAGCCAGTATGGATTCCGTCAGTGTCGATCCACTGGTGATATTCTGGCTTATGTTACCCATTTATGGACTAATTGTGGTCAATGACGATTTTTTAACGTTTAAACCTCCATATTATGTTAGCAATTTTATTCTGCATTATCAGTTCGTCCAGACTTGGCGATTATTTTTAAAATTTTTTGCCTTTCATTTATCCGCAAAGATTCTTACGGCGTTAAATCTGGGGATCTTGTGGGCCGATATTCATTTTTTTCCCCTTTATCCAGTTCTCTATATTCATGTATTAAATAAATACGTTAGGGACGGAGGCTGAATTTTTAATATCCGGGTATGTTGTAATACTCATCGCAAACAGGTGTTATGACATAGCCATTTGCGATGTGCGTCTTTCAGTTATTTTTTGGGCAACAGCAATAAATGTTGATAATTAATAGCTAGATTATTAGTTTTCTGCTGGAAGTATCGCGTTGCTCTAACTTTCTAGTTTTTATTTAACAATAGTTCCATCTTCGAGTTCGCTTTTCTTGATTTATTTAGAACTGGTTCGGATACTATTTTGAACAAAAGTATTCTTCGACAGTACAAATACGTTTATCGCGAAAAATGTCATGGCTTCTTCACGAACAATCTAATGTGATTTTGTCAGAATTGCGTCTAGTTATCAAAAGGAGAGAAATTAGTTCTTTTATTGGTTGCGCTAATTTTGAATCATCTTTGTGCTGTCTTTATGTAATTACTGTTTAATAATTCTATTCCCCCCTTTCCCCCTTTACTTTCAATCGTATCGAGTTTTAGTGACTGTTTTCCGCAACATTAATAGAAAAAAATGCAAACTGTAGTCTTCTTCAGAAATCTGTGTGCAGAGTATAATTAGGTATTGGCAGTGAGGGCCTCGTGACAAAATTTCCAAGCAGACTTCATCATTAGTTTAATTAAAATGACTTTGCTTTCCAAGAAAGCACAAACTAAATTTTTGAAGAATAAAATTTCTAATGAAGATATTTCAGAACAGACTTTGAGAGCTAATTATGAATTAAGTAACGTATCTTAAAGTTGCTTTTGAGTAGTGTTCTTAATTACAGCGTCCTTGTGGGGCTTCAAGTGATTAGTTACAATTGATTAATAAGCTCATTAATATTTATGCGAGTAATACACTCATCCCACTAATATCATAAATATTGAATATTGAAATTAATAGCTAGATCATTAGTTTTCTGCTGGAAGTATCGCGTTCTAACTTTCTAGTTTTCCTTTAGCAATAGTTCCATTTCTGATCGCCTAGTGGCCCTATTAATTATCTGAAGAGTATTATTTCCATCACTTTTTGTTTTCACGCTACGTTTTTCTTTCAGATGTTGCTATTAAACACCCATTAATTACTCTTTACTGCTCTGGAGCAGGACACTAACCCTGAGCACGTGCACACGCAGATGACGTGCTAAACATTCTGGCAGAAAGCACGTATATTATTATTATTATTTATTATTATTATTTTTTATCTTGGAAGAACGAGTGTTTTTGACACGTTCTGTTTCGATATCCCACCTTACCCTTGTGTCCTCGCTGCCACCTTATTCGGCACTGCCGTCTACCATTCGTTTGGAGAAGTCTGGATTCGTTTCTTGTTGATGACTAAAATAATTTCCAGTCTCCTTCATCCGAAGCCGTAGCTGGCCAATTTCAGGCGGAGAGAGAGAGAGAGAGAGCAAGATTTTTCTTTATGAGCTAGTGCAGGTTTTTAGCCTGCACAACATAAGAAACAGCTGTGAACTCTCACACTTGTAATTATTACAAGTGTGAGAATGCTAATAATTTTAACTTGAAATTCCGACAATATGCAAATCTGTTCTAAAGACAAATATGTAATATAGGATATGAGGAAGCTTATTAAGAGAAATACATAATATCCGTATACATAGGCGGATTCGGTGTAGGGGTACTGGGGACCGTGACCCCCTCTGTCGTTTTTCGGAGAATACACACCAATCTTTTAAATTACCTTTAGCTACAAAAAAAAAAAAAAAAAAAAAAATTTTTTTTTTTCATTGCTAACATAAAATTGTATCTATTTTTGCATTGTGGCTTAGCTATTTTCACTGACGCTGATGTAATTGCCATTCTAATTCGAGGCGCCACACAATATGGTCGCGCGTAATGTTTACTTCAAAGTACAGTACATGTACATAATTCAAAGTTCTGTGTACTTATGTCCGCCAGTCACATTACATTTGAGTGTCGTATTTGTTTTCTTCTGTGTATTATTTTGGTGCCTTATTCCTTGTTTGTGCACAAACAAGGAATAAGGCACCATTTTGTATATAAACAAGGCACAGAATGGTGTCCCCCCCGTCACAAATGGTGCCCCTCCTGTCATTTTTTTCTGGATCGCCAGTGTCCGCAATTTTGTATTTTTCTGAATAAGTTTGTTTTGAAGACACGCACACAATACTCAGTATTCGGACACACACACACACCTCATAATCGACTCCATGTTCACGAATTTTGTATAACAATACAACGAAGCATGCATTGACTGTCTAAAGCTAACAATACTACATTTAATCTGTGAATTTATTTATTTCTATACAATTTGTACGGAATAATAAATAATAATTTTCGAATTTCTGTTCTTCCGATTTTAATGAAATTTAGATAGGCTGGACAAGCGTTTTTAAAAGGCGCAAATATAAAATTTCTTGAAAATTCGTCCACAGGAGTCCTGCTTAATGATTTTGTAATAACTGAGAGCAAAGTGGAGGAGAAATTGTTGAAGTTAAACATAAGAAAGGCACCTGGGGCGGATGGGATCTATCCAGTTATATTAAAGGAGGCGGCAAAGCAACTAAGCAAACCCTTAGCCATAATTATGAGAGCATCCTTGGATTCAGGGGAGGTTCCCACGGACTGGAGATGTGCAAATGTATCCCCAATTCACAAAGGAGGTTCGAAGGGTGACACGAATAATTACAGACCAGTTAGTTTAACTTCTGTTCCGGGTAAAATAATGGAGTCACTGCTTAAAGATGCATTGCAGGATCATCTAGACAAGACTGCAGCAATAATTCAGACACAGCATGGATTTGTTAAGGGAAAGTCTTGTCTGACAAATTTGATTGGTTATTATGATGTGGTCACAAAGGAACTGGATGCAAAAAATAATTTTGATATCATATACTTGGATTTCAGGAAAGCTTTTGACACTGTTGCGCATGGAAGACTACTGTACAAATTGGAGCAGAATGGTATTAAGGGTAAGTTGCTACAATGGATAAAAGGATGGTTAAGTGGGAGAAGACAGAGGGTGGTAATCAATGGGTGCTGCTCTTCGTGGACTAATGTTATTAGTGGAGTCCCACAGGGTTCGGTGTTGGGTCCACTGTTGTTTTGTATATTTATCAATGATATTGATGAAGGTATATCAGGCTTAATGTCGAAGTTTGCAGATGACACGAAGGTTGGCAGGGTTGTTAATGACAGTAATGGCAGTGTGCTACTGCAACAGGATCTAGATAATTTGGGCAGATGGGCTAAGAAGTGGCAACTGAAGTTTAACCTTGACAAATGCAAAGTACTGCATATGGGTAGAAGTAACCCCAGAGAAACGTACCAACTGTGTGGTACTACACTTAAGGTGGTAGAAAATGAAAAAGACCTGGGAGTAATTGTGCAGTCAGATATGAAGTTTTCTGAGCAATGTAGACAGGCTGCTAGGGCAGGTCATGGGGTTTTGTCAATGATATATAGGAATTTTGCTAGCAGGGAAAAGGAGGTGATTGTCCCTCTGTATAAGGCAATGGTCAGGCCACGCCTTGAGTACTGCGTACAGGTCTGGAGGCCTCATTTTAGGAAGGATGTAGATTTGCTTGAGCGTGTACAGAGAAGAGCAACACGATTGGTGAGGGGAATGAAGGGATCCTCTTACCAAGAGAGGCTTAAGTTCTGCAAATTGCAGTGGCTGGAGACTAGGCACCTGCGCGGTGATCTGATTGAGGTCTATAAGGCCTTGAATGGGTTGAGCACGCTGAATTCTGATGGGATCCTCCCACTTGTTCAGAATACGAACCTACGGGGACATAAGTTCAAATTAAGAAAGGATAGATGTAGAATAGATGTGCGGAAATTTGCCTTTAGCCAGCGGGTGGTTAATTGCTGGAACAAACTTCCATCTGTCGTTGTGGAAGTTGATAGGTTAAATAAATTTAAGGAGGAACTGGACAGGCAATTGGAGGGTATGGTGTGATTTTTTTTTTTTTTTTTTTTTGGCTGATGCTGCATAAGCTCCTACATTTGCTTTCTTGCATCAAGTGCCACTACTACTACTACTACTACTACTACTACTACTACTACTGTTGCATGCGGACGGACACGGTGAAGACAATAGGCGTGTATAATATATATATATATATACGTGTTGGAGCGTAATTGTAGCAAAAAGAAAGATAACGTTAGTCATGGATCAGGGACACTACATACCCTACAGCCATAATGTGAATTCGACGAAAAGGATAAGAAATGTAGCGATATATTTTAGGATGAAGTGACCAAGTAAAATATGAAAACGGGATGGATAGTTGGCAAAAACTTAAAATAAGAAATGAAAAGGCGACCCAAAAAAGAATACATTGCAGTGTTTTTCACAATTTCAGTGCTTCGTCAGAGGTCATCCATCCAAAATGAGAAAGACCGCAATGTACTTGCTTCTCTATCCGACCTGTTCTGTATTCTAAGGAGCACGTGTGCTGTCGACACGAAATTTGAAAATTTGCGGCTAGAATAAGGTCAAATAAGTTGTGCCAATAAATGTAATTTTAAATATTATTAGTAGGGCATACAGATCATGGATGACCTTACAGGATCAAGCAAAAGAACTGAAAAACTGAAGTATTGATATCGAAATGAAAATGAACAAGATGGCGGCATGCCAGTATATTTATGTATAGGTTCACTAGCTGTTCCTAGCGTTAAAAAAAAAATAATAATAATAATAAAAAAATTGTTAATAATGTCTGTAAGTTAGCTGGATGTATAAATTGCAACGATATATGTGATGATGAACACTGTATTAAATACATGGTGCACAAACTGCCCAGGATAGTTGAGATATAATAGCTTACAAAGTAACGGTAAAAGCTACTAAACTTTGTTAAGGCGAAAAATAGATTGGGTAAAGGAAGATGGTAGTATCCCGCTATTGCATTCGTAAGACTAATGGCTCACAGGACACAAGAAGTAGGAAGAAGTAAAGCAGAAAGGTGGATGAAGTAGAGGTAAATAGATGGGCTTGGGTAGTTCGGGGTTGCAAATCCCGTTCCTATAGATAGGACCCTGAACGAATGTCTGGGAGTGTGTACATCATGTATTTAAGGTCAGTTGTGTGAGTAAGGATAATAACATGATCAATGATCAATAATGAAAATTAAAGTTAAAACAATTATAAATATATACATGGTTAGTACACTGTAATAGGCCAATTGGTTTTCTAAGTTGTAAGACACCACAGAGGCCAATTGTATTATTTATACACTTTGCAAACTTGGTGGATATGGGCTTTTTTTTTTTATCAATTATTGTTGATTATGTTGTCTATATTGATGGCACATAGTTTTTTATGTTTGACGATGTTAAGGGCTTTACAGAAGTGGTAGCGGAGATAAGCTGTAGGAAAAGGGTTGTTTATCAGCTTTTTGTATAGCATCCTGATGTTGTTGATGGTTATTTCCTTATTGCTGCAGATAGTTGCTATCCTGATACTACTTTGCGCTAGTATAACATTGGCATGCACTCCTTTAGATATATTGGAATGCCACTGTGTGAGGTTGACTATTTTAATATTAAATGCATCCCGTTTGTTGTACAGGTTGATCGTAGCTTTGCTGTTTGTTACTGTAATTTAAAGATCCAGGAAATTCGCTGTGGTATCTATGTTGTTTGTTTTTTCTAGTTTGAGCTCATTAGGGTGTAAGTGTCCATATTCCATTATGAAGTTTGGGCAGTTAATTACTATCAGGTCGTCTGTATATCTGTAGATGTTAAGCTCCTGTGGAAATGAGGTTTCCAACCAATATAGATATAGATTTGCTATTATGCACGAAGCAGGACTTCCCATAGGTGTTCCATTAATCTGCTGATATACGTCTTGCCATCATATACAAAGTTATTGGAGATACATAGGTTCACTAAGTTGCTCCAGTAGATAGTATTGCAGGTTATGTTCTATCTATATTCTGTGTATATATCTTTAAACACTGTTTTTAGCTTGGTTTGGTTTGGTTAATACTGGTAAACAAATTATGGAAGTCAAAAGTTTGTATACTGGAAATGTTATTCTGTAAGGATATATATATATATATTCCAGTATACAAACTTTTGACTTCCATAGTTTGGAAAGTCATTAATGACCTGGCTAATGAACTGAATAGTTACTTTGCATGCACCAAATTGTCTCGTACACCAAACTGTCATGCGCATAACTGTCGTACGATGGATTGTTTTACACACAATTGATGTGATACCCAGGGCGAGATGTCACATTTTCAGATGAAGTGAAGATTGTGAGAGTTAATGATCAGCGTGCAGCATCGTTGCTTCAGGACGACTTGAATAGGCTTCAGAGATAGATAATTGGCATAACATTTGCAAAATAGGGGAACTGTCATATTAGGGCCACCCCAGAACTAATTAATATGTCTGTAAATTGTGAAATTCTGGTCAATTTGCCTGTTTTGCTGGATGGAAACTTGAGTTTCCTGTGGGGGTGGGGGGAACCTGGCTAGCCACGTCTGAAATCGACTACCTCAGCCTCGGAGTGAAAAAAGCCAATAAAAGTTTCTCGTGTCTTTTTTGATGGGATTCGAACCCGGGCCTTCTCCACCGGGTGTGGTACGACAGTGTTTATAGCCATTGCTTCACTAGTTTCGAAAAGAAACTACTGAAACCACCTTACTAGTTTCCAAAAGAAAACTTTGCAGTTAAAACAAAAATGGTATGTAAGTTTTGAAGAAGCAATTATACTCGTCCATGTGTTTATTTTTGTATCGTATTAGGGTCTTTCCCACCCTGTAATTGAATGACTACAAGGGAGGCAGTATATTACAGTTGGGTAAATTATCTGTATATTAGACAGCGGCGTTTGCCAAACTTTGGTCTAGCATTACTTATCTAATAAAAACATTCTGCTATGCTCTGTCGTGGTTCTTCTGTGATGAGATACGAAAATATTTAGTTGCCTGTACATTCAATGTTTGTCATGATTTTCAGCCTGGGCATACCTTTCTGTATGAGCTTTGTGCGGATCCTCTGAACTTCTGCAAGGGATTTCTATAAGATATCATCACGAGCTTGAGCCCTGGCGTAGGGTAATTTTGTTTGTATCTTTCTCATTTTTATATTTTCCTTTTGAGCTTCCCCCTGAAATCAAGGCTAAGGTTCAGCAGTACCCTTGTACCATAGTATAATATGTAAATTTCTTCATAAGTTGAGATATAAACTACAAGATAGCAGTGTACCGATCGGTTGATATTTTATTGCCTTACAAATCATGAACATTGCCGACAGTGTCTGTAATACAAAGAGTGTGTATTTGTGACGGTTTGAGGTGTCTGCATCTCGAATATTTTGGTATTTGTTGTAGGAGACTTCAATTTGTCGGCGTTTTAACCATTTGCCAGTTTGATATGGCGGAGTCTTCGCGGTAGCACAGCGGTTATAATTACAATCCCCCTCCCCCCCAAAAAAAAGTGAAAAAAGCCCGGGCTCGAATTCCGGTAATGACGTGAGGAACTATAATGGGCCTTTTTTTCACTTCTTGGCTGAGTTAGTCGATCTCGGAAGAGGATAACAAAAGTCCCCCCCCCCCCAAGAAATTCAGGTGTTTCTCCCAGCAAAACAGGCAAATCAACCAGGCAATTTATGCACAAAATACACGAGTGGATGAAGTTGTTGTTGTCGGGTAACTTTAATGTGATATTTTTTTTCAATGTGTCGGAATTTTAATTTTCATCATTATAACTTTCGCAATTTGATTGTCTCTCGATTAGTACTTAAGTCTGAAGACCGCACCTAAAAAGATATCGAACCTCTTCAGAAGATTCAATGACGGGCAGCCCGCTTGAGAGACCAGTAAAAGGACACCCCTATGAAGAAAGACTTTGAATATGTTGGTTACAGAGATTGCCATTAGGCACCTTTGAGGACACCCTCATTGGGGTCTATAAGGCTTTGTGAAGGGATTAGTAAAATGAACGAAAGCGAAATGTTCCCTGTTATACACTGAGTCATCACTGAATTATGACCATCTACCTAATACCTCGTAGGTCTCTCCTTTTGCCCTCAGTACAGCAGCTATCCGACGTGGCACTGATTCAACAAGATGTCCGAAGTGTTCAGGAGGTATGGCCAACCAATCTGTGTGTAATGCGGTCAGCAATGCAGGTATGGAGGTGATTGGTGTATCCAGATGCCTGACATGCCTTTCCATAGTGTCCCACAGGTGCTCTATGGGATTGATATCGGTGGAGTTCGGAGGCCGATCGATATGCCGGAAGTCAGAACTGTGTTCCTCAAACCATTCCTGCACAACAAGTGCCCGATTGCTCGGTGCATCTTGGAAGACACCATGGCCATTCGGGAAAAAGTGTAACATAGCGAACTGTACACAGTCAGCAAGCAGTTGACGATAGCGGAGACCACTGATATGTTGTTCCACATGCACCAGGGGTCCAAGTTCCTGTCAGTGAAACATGCTCCACACCATACAACCGCTTCCACTGGCCTGCATTTTTGATACCATGCATGATTGACGCTAAATCCGTACACGACCAGCACAACTTTTTCTAGTCTTCTAACGTCCAATTTGCATGCTCTTTGCACCAGGCGAGTCTTTTACGCCGATGAACCTTGGTTAGGAGAGGACGCCCTAGGTGTCGTCTGCTGGTATAGCCCATAGATGGGAGCGTTGCGACGCATGGTCATGGCAGATATTGTTCCGGGTTGGCCCATGTTGTATTGGGTAGTCAACTCTTCAACAGTGCTGCGCCTATTCGCCTGTACGTCGGACCTGGCGCTCACCTCTAACATCAACCTTTCGCTGATATTTGCAGTTTTGCCGTCGGGTTGTTGTTTGACCGTTTTGACGCCATTCCTGATACACTTTAACTACGGTGGCTCTCGAACACCCCACCAGTTTAGTCGTTTGGGAAATCAAGACACCAGTTCGTCGAGCTCCCACAATCTGTCCTTTATCAAAGCCCGATAAATCCTTCCTTTTACCCATCAAGCTCGGAATTTTACTGCCTACTGAACCACTGACACCTTATCTATGCCAAGTAGGACGACTAAATGCGCACTCTCGTACCCACGTGGTCGCATTCGGTTTTCATATGGGTGGTCACAATTCAGTGATCACTCAGTGTAAATGAATTCTGCACTAGAGGTAAAAAATTCAAATTCCAGGGAAGGAGAATTTGGCTGGTTTATAGGAATTTTTCTTTTAGCCCCACGGTGTTTTAATGAAATAAGTTAACCCCGTGTGGTTGAGGGTTAACTGCTTGGAGAAATTCAGTTGTCAGCTAGATAGTTACCTACTTCGGAGAGGCATTAGGTTGTTTATTTTCTTTTTATTTTTCATATATTTATTATTCATTATATTTTTTTGATAATTTTTATTATTTTTACATATAATTATTTATTTTTTGGCTAGTGCAGCTTCCTTATACTCTACTATAAATACTTCTCTCAAGCATAGCCAAATGGAGTGGGCTTGAGACATTATGTTGTATGACAAAGCACAACCACACGCGCATTCATACAGCACAATGGACAGTAAGTTAGTGCTGGTATAGACTGAATGGAAAGCCTTACACTTACAGTATCCCCCGTCGAGCGCTGATTTAGCACTTTCAGATTTTATCCTTGCCTGCAAGTAATATCTGTCTCACCTTACCGGAAAATATATGCTTAATAAAGTGCCTCAGCAATGCCACACTAGTGTGAAACACATTCTGGTTAGGCTTCAGTACAAGGCTCTTACCGCTGGATCTTTGGGAAAATTAGTGATAGGCAGGTCTAGCTCCACCCACTGCTTTGCAGTGATTGGTTGCTTGTCACCACGATTTTTGGGTTAAGGGCTATACTAGACGATTAGAATGAAAGTCGTTTTGCAGGATAGTATATCCGACAGGAGTACGATGTACATGCCTGGAACCTTCTGGTACACTGCCATCCCGGGTGACCCACAGTTTCTTGTGGTTAATAAATGTATTATAATAACCTAACGTTTGTAGTAGACACTTTTCTCCGTCTCGGCGCTCGATTATTCAAGTGAAAGAAATGGTGTTTTTAAATAGATTTTCATTTTGAACTAGGTAATAAAAAAAAAAAAAAAAAAAGTTAGTTTAATTTACGTTACTTGGGGCTGATCCATACGTAAAACAGTTTTCATGATCTATAGTATACAACACGGAGTTTTTCGCTTGAATCCGTCCCGAATTGTTGGCGTAAACTAACCTGACCTTTTTTAATAGTTCAAAATGAAAATGTACTAAAAAACTCTATTATCTTTAATAATAACCTATAAAATGGAAATGGATTCTAATATAAATTGCGGATAAATTACTCAGAGGACTACATCTTCCAATCAATGCAAAGCAGTGGGCGGAGCTAGACCTGTCCATCACTTGGCGATGCAAAGATCCATGGGTAAGATCTTCCTCTTTCTGAAGAAGTCTAACCCACATTTTTACAATATGGTTTTCGTAATTTCATTAAACGTTTTGATAAATGTTTGATGTTCATCGAAATTATGGTGGGAATAGTCTACACCCCTTTGTAACTATCCATGTCTTTACTTTGTCATCAAAGACCTTATTATTCGACTTGTCGTCATAGAATTAAAAAAAAAAAAAAGGTGTAAAGGTGTAGTGTATCGCCACCAGAATGTTTCTAAGTTAGGATTGTCAAAATTAAGTACTGATAATAAAGTGTGCAGAAACGAAATGTAAATCTTTACTTTATTTCTTTATTAAACAAGTAAGCACACCTTTCTTCACGGGAAAACAGTCATTAGATTTTTTAATTATGGCAACCCGATTTTAAAAGTCCTATCGTATGATTACTTAGATATCATCTTGACACATATTTAAAATTCAACCAACAATAGACTCATGTAGCCCTGAAATGCAAAAAACCGTATGGATCATTAAACAACAAATATCATCTGTTTATAGAAATAAAATAATCGTTAATAATGTCAAACGCTATATCACTACCACTTTCTAGAATATGGATCTGAAATATGGTCGGTATGCCACCTACATACCTTTAGAAGAAATTCCTTGCCATAGCATTTTTGATGTTCAGATGGCTCAAAGGAATCCCTGCATTTCATTTGCAATCGCCAGATGCTGAAACTTCAGAGGCATCTTTACAAGGTTATGTGTTTGTGTGTTAGTCGACAAAGCAGTGAAAGTCGTCGATATCTTGTGTCGGTACTGCATCTGTTCTATGGTGGGTTTGCAAGAAGAAAAACCCGCGTTTATAAAAACTTCGCGCCTGATCCCGACTAACAAAGTCACTTGGCGGGAAAAAAAAAAAAAAAAAAAATAGCCCATAAAAATTTCTAGCATCATGGAACTCAGGCATTTTCCACCCTGCACGGAGGCAGGGCGAGAGAGATAAACAGTGATTATATCAAACAGTGTTTTCGGAAATAATGCTTTATTACGTCTAGTACTGTCCCTGTGCAATGCTTGACCCCTACCTTTATAGCAGTTATGATCATTTATTTATTTTTAAAAAAACAAGCTTTTTATCCCTTTAAAATTGATAGTATTTCTTGTAATGCTCGAAGTTTTAAACGGAGCATTATTTTAATAATTGTAATGCAGAAATATATTTTGCTGATTTAAGGCTTGCAACAAAGTTGGCACTGTACGGAAAGTAGGGAATGTCTTTATCTCTAAAAAAGGTGGAGCGGGTGAGGGGGGGAGAGAGTACTGTAATTACCGAAAACTGAATATTTCAGCCGGATATACAGTATACGTTTAACCGCGACACTTCGTAACTGTCTTACACCTGTAAGCTTTCACTATTACTGGCAAGGTGCATTAATGCACGATTTCTGAATCTTGCACGAGAACCAACTGATGGCAAGGAATCACGAGCATGGGTCACGAAATGCAGTTAAAGAAACACGCAAATGCTATTGAACTGTGGTGTTGCTAACAGTAAATTGAAAAATTTCCATGCTGGATGAGGTTAGCTGTAAATACTCCCTTTTATGCTTGATGACCTTAGTGGACGATACTAAGTGTGTCTGTCTACATACCCAATTTCGCGCGCTGGCTGTCTTTATCTCGTATACTGAGTTGTTTTATGATGGGTATATCGCATATCACACAAGTAGGCGTACTTCTCTATGAAACTTGAATTGCGAACCCAATATCAAAATTCTTGCTTTATCTGCTTCACCTTACAATAAGTGTGTAATTAATTATTACTGAGGCAATTCAATTTAGGTATAACAAGCAGTCTAAAAAGTCCAGCATTATATATGTTAATGTAACTGTCCGAAATCAGGTGAAATCTTAAGGTTCACTGGTAGGAATTCAATTTGATAAAGGCCCACAGTTGGACTTTTACCACTCTGATATGATACAAGTCTGAAATACTCGTAATGAAGCCCGAAACATTAAAAAAAAAAGTTCCACAAAAGTGAAAATCGGACAGTGCATGAAAGCAAGCAATGATAACTTCTGCTTCATTCACTTTTCCGATTTTTAAACGAGGGCATAGAGGAGGATATCTCCTATTTCAGCAAATTTGCCTGGATAATATAGTTACTATATTTCGGACTTCTAACGTACAGTACTTCAGTCATAATGGAAAATCATTTGCAGATGCGATTATAATCGCTTTCATAAATTCAGGGATTTACTGCAGAGCGATAAAAATCCGAAATAAAGTGAAATGTGTTTATTTCTTGCTTAATATACAGTGCTCCAGTCAATGGAAAAGATTCGGACTGGTTCAAAAGTCGACAGGTTCCTGCGAACAGAAATGCTCCATAACGTAGAGAACAATGATGCTGATTACAATAAGTTCATTGTTGACAAAGCTTAAAGAAGGTGTATAAACAGTGAGTAGGAGGACACTATTTACTTGGTCTTTATCTTTAGTATCGATAACATCGGATTGAATCACTGGATCCGATGTAATCAGTTAACGGTGAATCTGTTATTTTTAGTGACCGATCGGAACTGTCGTTGTCGGTAATAAACTAATTTGCGTATAATCGATTAATGTGGTTGTAAACTAGATTGTGCTGTAGATTTTGGTTGTAAATTCCATACTCTACTAATTTGTATATAATGAAAATTATATTATTCCATTATGTACATCACTAGTCATTACAGCCTTCAAGCAGTATGGTCGCCATGCCAAATTGGTACAAAGAACAGTGATTGAGCAATCCAGCAAGTAAGCATAATACTGTGTGCAAAGTAGATCTCGATTCTGCTGCTGAGAAAAAACAAAATGTAAATAATTATTCTATGTGAATAACTATTCTTTTTAACGACATGTTAAACCCCTAACATTACTGCTATTATGGGTAATGCATTAGTCCTCGGTGTAACCGCATATCACTGCTAATTGCAATTAAAGATTCTTATGTAGGAATGGACTGGTCTGGGACATTGGTGAATGGTAAAGGAACGGTTGATATAAGATTGTAGTTCTCGCACGTGACAATGTTTGAGTGTCTGCGAGGAAGAATGGGTCGGCTTCGCTTTCCAACTTCGAACGTGGAATGATTGTGGATGTAGGATGTGAAAGTGTGAGTATTTCGAAAGCAGCCAACATGATTAAGTGCTCCCGTTCTGTGGTGTCACAAGTCTACTGTGACTGACTGGCTCAAAAGTGGTCGAACGACTAGCCAAAGATCACATGTGGCACAGCCTCATGTGGTTAATTCCCTTGGAGGGCATCGAGTTTTTCACCTCGTAACGCAGCATAGTGGTTCAGCTAACCACCCATTATAACGTGGGGTTAACAAGACGAACAGACTCTTCGCACACTATGCGCCGGACATGAACTCGGCTACGGCAGTCAACGGCCGTCACGGATACCCATGCTCACTGCGAGACACAAGAAACTGCGCCTTTCATGGGCACACCAACACTGGACCATCGACGTGTGGAAATACGTTGCCTGGTCTGATAAATCCGTTTCTAACTCTATCGTACTGGTGACGTATCTCTATTTGGAGAAAGCATGATGAGGCCATGGTACCATGCCCTGAGTACTCTGATCGCGTCAATCAAGGGCGTGATGGGAATGCCTGCCCTTCTGTCGTCGCCAACCGTGTAGACCCCTTCTGATGAGAGTATATCTAGCCAACTGCGTCTATCAATTGTTGTCTTAACAACGCGCCATGTTACAACGCTCGGCAGGTTACTAACTTGCTTCAGGAACATGACAATGAATTCTCTGACCTGCCGTGGCCACCTAACTCTTCCGATCTCAACCCAACTGAGTACGTTTAGGACCTAATGGAAAAGGAAATGTGATGCTACGACCATCCACTTGACAGTGGGTGGTCGTAGCATCACATTTCCAGTGTCCAGTAAGCCCATTAAAGTGGGCGGGCATTACTGGACACATTGTGCAATGCATTGGTAGCACTACCACAGGACAATCAGAAACAACTTGTGGAGTCCATGACAAGATGTATGGGCTGTATTATGGAAAAAAAGTGGTTCCACGAGGTATTATTTAGGTAGCGCTAATGCAAAGACAACTCAGTGTGTATATACATAGACTTTTACCAGAGCGAATTGGTAAAATCCTAGAATTTATCAGATTTCGGGCTTTTGCAGTAACTTGAATAATTTTCAATATTATTTAATAATATAACTTAGAAGGCTGTTGATTCTAATGCTTTCATATTAAATGTAATTTCAAGCGACTTTTCGGTTTTACAGAGTATTCGCCGTTGGAAATGTTTCAACACATTGGCCATAAGGCGACTAGCCTTATGGCCAATGTGGCCATAACAATTAGGGTTACCCGTAATTGATTATATAAATCCGGATTTGTGTCTGTAGATTGTGTTTTCTCACGTTGAGTTGCCTGTTTTGCTGGACGAAAAACCACAGTTTCTGCAGGGAAAAAATCTTGCTATCTATGCCTGAGACCGACTAACTCAGCCACGGAGTGAAAAAAGCCCATTAAAGTTCCTCGCGTCATCGACGGAAATCGAACCGGGCCTTTCCCACCCGGTGTGGGGAGAACGGTGACGATACCACTTTGCTACCCGCGCAGATTACTGTGCATGGGAACGACCCACTCGTAACTGTTCTATAAGTATGTTACTGAAACAGTAGATACTGCGATTAAAGGAAAATGGAAAAAATAAAAATTAGCCGCCAGTAGGGAGTCTATAGAGTAAAGCTGGACTATTCTGAGCCTATTTAAATGTCTCTTAAATTCGCGACATAGACTTTATAATATATATGTGACCATATCTCTCTATTACATTAAAAAAGTTTTCCTCCTAGTGATATTTATTCGAGCCAATGGCAGATGAGGGCGAGGCAAATACGTCACTACAAATGCAATTAATTATTCACGGCTGCCTCCATAACGTTCGCTAACCTCGTGCACGTGCTTCCCTGTCTATTATTTGATGTTCCATTCTAAAGTTTTTTGTATAAATACAGTAATTTAGTATTTTGTAAATATTTTAAATATTTGTATAGTTTGTAAATATTTCAGTGAAATATTTTAGTCCTGCTCTTTGGGACGCAACTAATATTCCTCATGCATTATGAAACCTGAAGCAAAAGGCCTTTTCCTAAGTGACCTATGTAAACGCAGGTAAATAATTACATTGTGATATTTATTTTACCTTCAGAATGCAGTGCACTACAAATGCACAGATAAACAATTACGTAGGTTATTTCCTGATTAGATATCGATCATAGTGACATAGTGTTTTTTGTCTGGTGGCACCGGGAGTTTCTCCCAACTCTGCGTTTTTACTCTGTGTAGAATACAATACTTTGCATATGGCCAGGGTGTGTGTTAGTGTGGGTTGTGTTGTTCCTCTGGCCACTTAGCCTGGTGGCCTGTGAAGAGCTACTAACACCCCCAGTTTCCATCACTGCCCCGAGGAGGCAAGCCAGGTCACATTAGGAGGGAAGAAAGTTCTGGGGATGTGAATCCTAGTGTAGCTTAGGCATCCAAGGAGAGCCCCCCCCAAAAAAAAGACAAAGAAAAAAAATTTAATTTGAAAGGAGATAATGGGGAGATAAGAAGAAGGTGGGATAAACGGAGCAGAGAACAGAGGGGGCAATAGTTGAAGCACTCACCTGATTTTAAAGGGGGAGACAGTAAGGGGACCCCTGGTACAGGACGCCCATCTTGGTCCAGAGGGTGCCAGTTGAAAGTGGGTGGTAGGTTGAGAGCCACTACTCAAAAGGGAGTAGGGGCCATCTAGGGTGGGGAAGGCGATTGGGAGAAGGAGACTCAACCACCTCAGGCGGTATGAATAAAAGAACATAGGGAAAGAGATTCCTATGGTGGAGCGTGCTTTTTGCAGCTATGTCCCATACTGGCCTGGGGGTTACTCGAATGGCCAGTGTCAGCATCCCACACCATACCAGCTAGGAAAAGCTACAGCATAGTGTCAGCTTGGATAACTATGAGGCCTCTGAGGGCTTGCATAGCCATCAGTCTGTCCAGTGAAGAGGCTAAGGTAGAACATGCAATTAATAATAACTTTCATTCACTCAACATTCACACAATTTTACTTTTTATAGTTTTTTCCCTTACACTTTCTATTTTCTTTTATACATTAGATTAGATATCGATCAGTGCGTTTCGACAGGTGTGTCATTTTACGTAGAAAAGATATGATTTACTCCGTCCTATCTCTACATATTACGTAGTTTCCACCCAGTGTGGGGAGGACGGTGACTACATCAACTGTGCTACTCGCGTGGGCCTGCAGTCTTCAGTGTAGCACGAGTGATTATACATGTCTAAATTGATCAATTCTGCACAATCGAATAATGTTCTTTGCTTATCTAGAATTTTTCCTTTGACACAAGTAGCGTGAAAAGAAACGTTGTCAAAACGTTTCCTTTCATCAGAGCGTTGTCAAAAATCATGACATCTTTTTGAAGAATTCGATGCCACAATTAGAATACAGCACGAAGAACTGCAAGATACATTATTTATTCCTAAGTGTAGGGGGTTCCGATCCATCGAATAAATCTATTGTGTTTTGGTGAAAATACCATTCATAGTAAATGCTGGTCAGTGTAGTGATGTTTAATGGTGTTAATGTATTTCGTTTGTTGTTTTGATTGGCTCCTTAGTTCAGAGGTTCGCAGCGGCACTGCTGATCTAATTTTCTTCCTTGGTATGTGGAGCAGGACCAATTTACGGTGTAAATAGGAAAGAACAAACGTTATTAGCAGTCCAACCCAGGTTCGATGACCATACTGGCCCAAGGTGTATAAATAAGTGACACAAAGAGGAAGAGAAAGAAATAGCAGGAGGGACTGAGCTGGATTCCCTAGAAAAAATGAGGAAAGAATGGAGACAAGGAATTCTTCACATATTCGAATACCAGGAAGAAAAAAAATTGAATCAGATCGGACCCTTATGAACTGTGTGTGGGAAAGTCTTAGACAGCCGAGCTGATGCTGTGGATGAATTGAAAAGGTAACTGGAATCTATCTTTACTAAAGAGAGACCCTTCATGCTAAGAACTGGCTGTACGAATGAGGCTCAGTCATATGAAATTAGTAATTTCGAAATTACCGATGACTGTTTATTCGAAAAACGTTTGAGCATAAAGGCAAGTCAGTTACCGGAACTTGATGGCATATACCCAGCAGTTTTGAGGGACACCGCCAGTGAGTGCATTGAATCAGAAGTTAATTTTGAGGGCATCTTTGAACTCAGAAGAGATTCCTTTGGATTAGAGAAGTGCCAACGTATCACCAATACATTAAGGGAGTTCTAAGAGCGAAATCGGTAACTACAGGCCGGTTAGTCTGATTTCATCGGTAGGGAAAATCTTAGATAAAATTATTAAGGGTTCAATTCAAGGACATTTAGATGGATATGGCATTCTGAATAACAGATAGCAAGGTTTTGTTAAGGGAAAATCATGTTTTACTAACTTAGTAGGCTATTTTGACACATTTACTCGTTAGTTCGATGTAGGGAACAATTTCAACATAGTTTATTTGGATTTTAGCAAGGCATTTGACTCAGTCCCTCAGGAGAGTTTACTGTATAAGCTGGAACATGTTGGGATTACTGGAAAAATGCTAAGATAGATTGCTGGGTCGCTGCAGGGCAGAAGGCAGACAGGCGACTGTGATTAATGGAACAGCCGGATAGGGTCTTGAATCACTGTTGTTTCTAATTTTAATAAACGACATCGACGAAGGGATAGAAGGCGTAATGTCAAAATTTGTAGACGACGTAAATATTGGTAGATTAGTTAATGATCAGTATCAAGTAGTGCTCCTTCAGGATGACTTTAACAGATTGGAAGAATGGTCAGAAAAGCAGCTATGTTTTAATGCAGCAAAATGCAAGATCTTACACTTGTGAAGTAGCGACCCCAAAAGAAATTATACACTTTGTGGGGTTGAGTTAAAAACAGTAGAGGAAGAGAGAGATCTGGGAGTTATAATAGGAGTGAAGTTTTCTGAGCAGTGTAAACAGGCCGCGAGGAAAGCCCATGTGTCCTATTGATAATTTATCGAACATTATCCTATAGAGATATGGAGGTGATAGTCCCATTGTATAAAGTAATTATAAAACCACATTTGGAATGTTGTGTTCCAGTATGAAGACCTCATCGGAAAAAATATATTTAACTTCTTGAAAGGGTTCAAAGACGGGCAACTCGCATAGTGAGATCGGCAAAAGGGGCAACCATACGAGAAAAGACTCCGATTATGAGGGACAGAGCTTGGCAATTATGCACCTCAGAGGTAACCTGATTGAGGTCTATAAGGCTCTGAGATGAGTTAGTAAAATGAATGATGGCCGAATTCTCACTGTTATAGAAAATTCCAGAACTTGAGAGCATAAATTCAAATTACAAGGGAAGAGGTTTAGACTGTATTGTAGGAAGTTTTCTTTTAGCCAGAAAGTCGTTGATTGCCTTCGCAGGTAGTGAAGGCTGGCAGTGGATAAATTCAAAGGTCAACTGGATAGTTACCTATGTGAGAAGGGAAGCAAGTAATTTGCATTTTCTTATCTACTCTTTTTTTTTTTTCACCAGTTTAGCAAAAACCTGTGACTTCCTTGCATTATATGGACTATTACTATAAGAAGAGACGCCATCAGCTGAGAAAAATATTGGTATTGATGGCGCTTGCATGTGCTGATAACCGTAAGTGCATTACATCTGAAGATGTGTGTGTGTTCACGGGCCGAATTGCATGTTGTGCGGGCTGAAAAATCCGCAATAACTTAGGGCTCGAATCCTACTCCCTCCACCTGAGATCAGCTAAATACAGTCTGGTATGAAGAGGGCTTTAGAAATTCCTCCTCTCTTAGACAGGAATTGTACCCATTCCTATCGAACGAGTGGGAGACGGCGATGCATCATGCCGACTAGACGCTACGGAGCTCATAAAGATCACCATCAAGATCATAAGAGAGATTTTATCAATTCTGTTGGGATCAGAAGAGGAGAAGAGACATCAGTTTCATCAGAAGAGAGACATCAGTTTCATTAGAAGAGATCTCCTCAATTCCACCAGACAAGATCTTATCAGTTCATCATTAAATCAAAAAAGTCACCATCAAAAGAAGGTATCATGAGTTCACAGAAGCCCAACACTTCTCACAGAAAATGTAGGTTGCTCATAGAGTCCATTTACCAGGAGATGGATTGAAGTGGACACTATAACGGAGTATTTAATCTACTCCATTTCCAGATACAAACGAAATCATGTTGTTATAAAATCCCTTGGATTACAACTACTTATAGATCTATAACTCCATATAACAGTTCACATGCCAAATTTAATATATATATATTAAATTTGAGGCCTCTTTAATATATATTTTAATATATAAGTATATATATTTTAATATATATATTATTTAATAATATATAAATTTTAATATATGAGTTCAAAAATATTTTGTTTTCTGACTTGAAAAATAAAGTAATAATAAAAACAATTTTAATAGGAACTCAATAATTGAACAACTTATTAATTGTACAATAAAAAGGTATAAGAATAAAATTTAAACACCTAAGTTCAAGGATGCTTTTATATTACACGTTTCCTTGTTTTATTATTAGAAATTGTTATCACCAGGGAGTGAAAAAAGCCCATTAAAGTTCCTCGCGTCATCGACGGGATTCGAACTCAGGCCTTTTCCACCCGGTGTGGGGACGACACCACTGTGCTACTCGCGCAGACCAGCACGTATACTGAAAGTGGACATCTGTACAAGAAAGGGAAAAGAAGACTTCATACATGTCCATACAGTCAGCGTTCTGCTACCTGTATTTGCCCTCGCGAGTATCAGGTGAATATAATCGTCCTTCTCCACACACCGGGTGGAAATGACCCGAGTTCGAGCCTTGTCAGTGGCGAAAGGAATTTTTATAGGTTTTTTTTTTTTTTTTTTTGACAACGTGGCTGAGTAGCTTGGTGTTTTCTTCTCCTAGAAACTCGGGACTTTCAAGGAGAAGAAAGTGTGTATCCTGTCGTCGACTTTTCCAGCAAACAGGAAAGTCGACGACAGGATACACACAATTTACAAATACAACATACTGATCCTCACATCATTAGTTGCTGTGGCGCTTAACGCACATACACAAACGATATAATAATAATAATAAGATTCTTTATTAACATAAATATTATACAATAGTGATTCCTTACACAGAAAGCCAGAGCAACCTTACAATTCGTTGTTTATACAAGTGATTTTGTTTTATAATAGGGGGGAAAAAAAAAGAAAGAAAATAATAATAATTAATAGATAAAAACAAAGATGATAATGAAAATGTAAAAATGAAGTAGTAATTACAGCGAAAAAGGACTACAAGTTGAGCAGAACATGAAATGACATCGGCTAACTAAGATCGGCACTTACATAGATGGCCTTTACAAACAGCAAGATAGGACAAGATGCCATCGCGATATGCCTTGTCTACAGGTCGATGTCGATGTTGAACGAGTTGAGAGTGTCCAGAGTCACATTTGGGAAGTGTCTCTTGAAATTCTGTAACCGCTGGAGCCTTGAGCACAAGGAGGGAGTACTACAGAGATGTCTGCCTGGCAAACGCCAACCAGCCGTGTTCCAGATGTTGATGTGATCCTGCTTAGCTGAGCACAGATGAAGGGATGACTTTATTTTTAGCACATGGGCTCTGTGGACTATGGGCGTATATTGCAGGTTTCAGCAGAGATTTAGATGTTGTGTAGATCTGGTACGACCACAAGTTGGCCCACTTCAGCACCCAGAATTCGAGGCCCCATAGTTTCCTGAGGCTGGTGGGTGGTGCCGCCGACCAAACTTCCACAGCATAGGAGAGCACACTACAGAAGTAAGTTTCAAGGTATTTCTTGATTATTTGCTTATTGTGCGTTTTGCACAGATCAATTTTCATTCCCCAGAACGCTCTCAGGGCTTTGGAATACTGAGCTTGGATTTGTTTTTTATAGGTGAGGTTGGCATCAAGGATTACTCCTAGGAATTTGACACTGTCTGTGGGAGTCAGAACATTTCCTGCCAATTCCGGAAGTAGAGAAGATGCAGTATCAGCAGAATTCATCCGACTTGGCGTAAAGATGAGATAGTTTGACTTCTCTGGATTGACTGACAGGCCAAAAAATTTGGCATACTTACAGAATGTATTCAGAGGAGGTTTGTCTTTCTTGTGAATCACCAACATGGCGTTTGCATAGCAAGTAGCATACAATATCATTAGCATACGATAGGAAAGCTGGAATTTGATCCATTAGTGGAACGAATATTGCTGCAAATAGCAAGGCTGAGAGAGAACCACCTTATGGGATCCCTACTTCGACGCTTTTAATGACTGTAATGCCATCGCCTTTGAAGTGAAGTATTCTCCTAGATAGCAAATTATTGAGCATCTCGAGCTATTTCCGGATATCCCGTAGACTCTCAAGTAAGGCAAGAAGGGGTGTTATTTGGACTGAGTCGAAAGCAGATTTCATGTCCAGAAAAATGGTTTGAAGATCTTCGTTGGCATTCCAGGCGTGAAGTATTTCTGTGATAATGACTTTAGGCAGGTTACAGTAGATCTATTAGGCATGGCATAATGGGTATGTTCTGGCCTATGCGCAAAGAATGCGAGTGCTACATCATTATAGATGCACTTCCCGAGCCATTTCAGGAAGGGAGAGGCAATTGATATTGGCCTGAAGTCAGCCGGTCTTTTCGCACGAGGCTTCTTCGGAACTGCCACGACTCTGTTTGATAACCAGCTTGAAGGCACCTATGCAAATTTGAGTACTTTGTTGTAGAGTTGAGTGAGCTCTTTGCTGATGAAATAAGAAGCAATTTTTAGACTAAAAAGAGGTATTGCGTCAATTCCTATGGTGGACTTGTCAGGTAGTGAATTTATTATTTTTATTAGTTGTTCTTCGGACATTTCTGTATTATTAGAAGGTGAAGAAACTTTAAACGCTTCGTTCCAAGGATATGCTTCGGACACACGGTGATCTCGCTTAAAACGCAGCATATGCTCACACCATTCCTGAACATCTAACGATAGAGGGGTGCACGTATGACTTGTGGACCACACACGTTTACCCTTGAATAGCCGGCCATTCATGAAATTGTCAATAGCAAATTGTTTACTCTTCTGGAAATCCACTCTTGCTTTGGAAAATTTGGCGTATGACTTTCGTGAAGGCGACTTCTTGTAGGAGGCATGGGCTGCCTGTTTTTCCCTAAAGGCCTTAGTCAGGAGGTCATTCCACCATGGCTTTGAGTGGGGACTAAGGATGCAAGTTTTGGACGTTGCAGACCTTGCAATGAATTCCATCCATCTCGAAAGTCAGTAGGCAGCCTCATTTATGTTAAGCTCAGCCAGTATGTTCCATGGGTAAAGTTGGAAAAGGGCAGTAACCTTTCCAATGTTGATGTATTTTGGATTGTATACTCTCCTGACTGTGTTTGTAGTTTGTACTTGTGTACGTTCATCCTTGGGTGCCTGCAGAGATATCATAGCAGCAATCGGAACGTGATCGGACGGGAGGAAGTTCTCAGTTATGGTCAGGGTTTTCTTTACTAAACAGTTTGAGAAGATGCGCTGCAGGGTGGCATCGCCATGTGAGGGAGGAACATAAATAAGACCAATGCCCATTTCCGACATGTTCAAAGACAGTGTATCTAGTGTATTCTTTGTGGCTGGCAGTGGAAGGTTAAAGTCTCCGAGGATGATGAGCTTTTGCCGATAATTGATTGTGGATGACAGCCATGCTGTCAGATTAAGGACAGAATCCTCAGAAACCGGTGGAGGGAAATAAAGGGCACACACACACAGAGATCGACAAACCAGCAATTCGGTAGATTCCAAGAACAGCTTCTATGTCACCTCCTGGATAAGTGGATGCCTTAATCAGGGGGAGTGAACTCCTTTGACAGATTGCTACACCGCCACCTCGTCCCCAATTCTATTAGCAGCCAGCGTGTGATAGCCAAAATTTGAGGTGAAGGCAGAAATTTCCATTTCATCTGTGAGTCAGGTTTCAGTCAGAATGACGAAGTCGTACTCTGCGCAGGAAAGCAAATGAAGTAGGCCATCTAGTTTGTTTTTGACACTCCTGATGTTTTGTAGGAAATATAGAATATTTACTTCAACAGAAGGTTGTACTATGATGAGATTACTCTCGGAACAGTATTTGCTTTTCATATAATAATCTGAAATCTCGTCCCGGGATCGATGTCGCGTTCGATGTGCCCTCTTACTGGATATTCTAACTGGAATGCGACCTGTCCGATGTTCGCTCGTCATCTCCACGTTAAACATCCACAAATTGCACCCACTCTCGGATATAATTTGGGAGACTCCGCTAGAGAGGACAGGTAGCTATGCTGGCGTAGTTATACATTGTTGTGGAATGGGGTCGGGCTTGATAAGTTCTTGGCGTTTAGTGTCCCATAGTATGGCATTACCAACTGACCTCTGGGCCAGTATTCGGCACTGAGATATTGTTGGTAATTAGGCCCATCAATCTGAATCCTGAAGGAAGCATAAGACGGATGCTTGGTATTGATTTTGAAAGGCTTACCGGGTATGCCTAGTTCCATCAACAGTGCCTGAATTTCTTAAACTTTTGTCAACGGATCCAGCCTGCTAATGAAGATATTTGCGTGAGTATTGGTGGTGGCTTGGCGATCTCGTATTCTGAGGGTAGTATTAACTACTCTCGTGCCAGTCAAGGTGGTTTTGCTGTTTCTGGAATACTGTTGGCGTGGGGATGCTTGCGTCGGTTGAGGTCCGGGCATCTGGCCTTACAGTACTAGCCAAATTCATCCCTGCTATGTCAGAGTTTCGTTTATATATATAAAGTACATGATATGCTCCCATGGCTTCACTTCCCTGCACAGACTCTCTCTCTCTGAGATACACTGAACCGAAGAAGTTTCTGGAAGAAGGACAAATGACTTGAAAAGGTGAAGTATTTAACAGACCGGGATTTAACAGATTATGGCGGTTAGTCAGAGTAATTGGAGACTTTTGGAAAAATATGTATATGATCCTATCCTTTTAAAGCAGTATCCTAAGATCCTCCCATCTCTCAACCATTACGCCCAAAGATACGTTTTTTTTCTCACTCAGATTCAGTAATCAAGTCTAACTCAATAATCATCAAGTTAATTTGTAGGTTTCAGTATTACTCATTTAGTACAAGGAAGCAACACGCTTTTACAGCACTAGCCAAATTAAAAATTTATGCATAAATATAAAAGTTAAAAAATAAATAATAAAATCAATAATAAAAATAAAAATAAATATTAATAGAAATATTATTAAAAAGAAAAAGAAAATAAACAAACCATGGTAATCTTCCAGCTCACTTTTGAATTTCTCCAAGCTATCAGCAACAACTACCCACAGTGTTAACTTATTCTTTTAATTAACAAACTCTCTGGCTAAAAGAAAACTTTCTACAACCCAATCTAAAGCTTATTCCACTGGCGTGGAACTCCCAGTGGCTTTATATCTATTACAGCGCTGGTGGTTTTAAAATTGAAGTGCGGGTTGCGAACATGAAAATGCCCCTGCGTTGTAACGATAGACTTGCTTTCGAAAAACCGGAGTATCCATTAATTCTCCAAAAACAGCATAACTGATTTTCCTAGCTTGTTGCAGTCTCACTGAGAGAGAGAGAGAGAGAGAGAGAGAGAGAGAGAGAGAGAGAGAGAGAGAGAGAGAGAGAGAGAGAGAGAGAGAGAGACTCCTATTGTGCATGCGAAGGACAAAACAATACTTTTCCGGTATCACTCACCTCTCCTCAACCAAGTACATCTGGCATTGGCTATTTTCCTAATTTAATCATTTCATCTCCTAAGTAAGCATAGAAACACAGCAGATAGAAAACTTGTAGTTTTTTTTTTTTAATAGCCTAACCGAGTAGTACTGACAAAGAAATAGATCAAAAATGATCCCCCTCCCGCACAAACGTTCTAGAAGCAATATAGAACGGGAAAAGCATCAGTGACAGGTAATAAGAAAAACATAACTGTTGTGTTATTTTTAAGATATGTGCGACTTCTTTTCGCAGAACAACAACGATCGGAAAAATGTTTTAAACTGGATTCAGTGTCAAAGCTGCACATAATACTACGGAATTTGTGTCGGTTCAGTTGGAAATAAACTTTTTCTTTGTGGCAGATGTCTGATTTTTAATTACTATTTTTAAAAGTTCTGCTTTACCTTTTATACATATGTAAATGAACAATTACATATGTTGTTGAACTCCATACGAAATCGTTTCTGCTTGTTTTAAAAGTTAAAATATTCATATCAGCATAATTATTTTTATTTTTTATATTAAAATATTCATATTAGTATAATTATTAGTGTGTGTGTGTGCTAATTAAGTTCCTAATAAAGAAATGGAGTATTGTACTAATTTTACAAAATGGTTTTCCAGAATAGCGATTATTCCTCACAGTTATTATGGACAATATTATTAATTATAAAAAGAAAATAATATAAATGTATATATTATTGTGCACGTAGGGCATAACCTCATTGCGTAAGTAGCAGTGAGCAGAGTTTGCTATTTAATGCGTCGATTTCATATTGTAAAGACACTACACCACGAGTTGCCTTGGTATTGCACCACTTTTAATCAAAAGAACTGAAATGGAGAAGTATGTTACTTTTATTTAAAGGGTATACCACTACCCAGACAATGGGTTGGACTCTTATTGGTATCTTCTCAATTTGTGTGTAGGCGCTGCGAAGACCTGAACAGTCCAGTGACTAGATAATATCCATATTATGTGAGATGCATGATGGTTCAGCAAGTAAAATAACTCAAGTAATTTAGGGTATAAACCTCATTCTGCAAGAGCTCTTAAAACTTTATTGTACAAATAATGGGAAATATATCCGCAATATGTGAGATGGTACAGCCAGTAATATAAATTCAAATAATTTAGGGCAAAAGCCTCATGCTAAAATAGCTGTAAAAACATTATTGTTTTATAGCTCTCTTAGAGTCAGACATTTGTTCTATATTACTTGAGTATGACTGTATGCATCACTGAAAAAAATTTTGTACATTACTTAATTATTAGTTAAACCTGAGAAGCACCATCGTGAAATTTAAGGCTGTACTTAGACAGAAATAATGAGGGGGGGGGAGTAAAAAAAAAAAAAAAAAAAACTGCCAGAAACAGCCCTACGTCCCTCTCTCAATATGCATAATAAAATTGCGTTTATTAAAACCGAATCGTTGCTAAAACAGGTTATAGTGTGTCAGAATACTTGCAGACCTAACAGAACGACCATTATTGATCTTCTGCGAATGAAGGCAGTGTACTCGCCTTGCTTCCTAATTCCCGGGAGCATTGACAAACCGATTTTCTTACTATAGGCTACGAAGTACCGCGTTAGGAGAGTTACAAAAAAAAAAAAAAAAAAAAAAAAAGGTTCTTTGTCCGTAGCGAACAAGAGCTGGATTTAAGATTGATGAAAATCTCGTTGTTGAGATCCACAATACATGACGAGAAAGCATTAATCTCTGATGATGTTGCTAATGTTCTCATTCTACAGGTAATATTGAGTAATGAAAACTGTGTAATATGCAACGGTATCTCCAGAAGGACAAAATCTGTTTTGCTGATATCAGCTAAAAGGGTCAGAATTTTTATCAGCAGAGAAGATGAGTTTCGTAAAGAGGAATGTAACATTTGCCTGAGACGAACGACAAAAGATATACAGAGAGAGAGAGAGAGAGAGAGAAAGAGAAAGGAATCACTAAGAAAGAGAAGAATGATGATATCCATTAATTTTCGAAGATGCTTCTAAAAATTAAACTCAAGTTGCTCGGACTGAATGCTAATTTCTTTCTTTCTCCCCCCCCCCCCCCCCAATAATGTTATATGTACTATAACTGTTGAACGATATCCTCCACTGGTAGAGTACATGGCATTATTCAGAATGTGCAGTAAAGGACAGTTTTGACGCAGCATTTTGATGCCGGGCGGGAGAATCATCGATACTTTTATAGAATTGTTAGATTTTCCCAAAATAAGTCAAGTATTTCCATTATTATTATTATTATTATAAAAAAAACCTTTTTCTCCTTTATGAGGTTTTTTTTCGTGCATGGAGTGGTACCAAGTGCATGGACTGGTTGGTTGTGTTCAGTTACTATTATTATTATTGTTGGTCGAGGAATTCTCTTGTTGTCCCGCATGTGTTCAAGATTGCGACTTTCTGGAGTTCCATGTAAGTGTTCTCTGGAGGCCTATTGATTCTAGAATCTTATGGAAGCACTTTGGTACCTCCCCAATGGTTGACAAGGTGATCGAAGTGATCATTACTTGTTCCATATGCCGCATATCTGAATTTCTGTCTTAGGTCTGAATACTTCCTCATCTTATCCTCATATGTTTTCTGGAGGTTGCTGGTGTTGACCGCTATGTCAATCATGTAGCCATTTCCGACTTGTCAATGAGAGTTATGTCTGGTCTGTTATGCGGGATCGTCTTGTCTGTTATTATGGCACGGTCCCAGTATAGTCTGTGAATAGAGGTCTTTAGCAGGGCTCCCACTCACAAATTTTAAAAAAACTTAGATTGCAACTTAAATAAACCCAAAAAAACCTAGTTTTCATCATATAGTATAGCAACACAAATAAGATAAAACTTACCATGCAAAAATATCTTTTATTTAATTGTAATCAGAATTTTCATCCCATTCAGTTCCCTCCACATTTATTTTTTGAAGTTCTTTCATTTTTTTCAAACGTTCTTCGTATGTTTTATGACAAGTTCCTTGTATGACTTCTTTTACCAATTCTGATTTAGGTTTCCATGTATAGCAATTTTGATTAGATCTATTTATCGCCTGTTTTGCTATTAGTCGATTTTTCACAGTTTCTGGTTTAAGGGAGTTTATGGCTTTTGTTTTTATGTGGTTTACTTGGGAGAAGATTCTTTCTACGCTTGCCGAAGAGTGAGGTAAAATAATTAGACTGGTCATAAAGTTAGATAAAATCTCATATTTAGAATTATTAAAGCCATCTTTTACATTACGTAACAGATACCAAAACTCAGGGATGGTTTTGTAAGAGAAATCTAAATCTTGATTTAAACGAAATGATCTCCATTCATCATCTAGAAGATCTAGTTTGTCTTCAGAAACAAGGTGAGGGAACTGCACATTGCTAAATGGAAAATTGGGGATGCCGAATTGGCACGATCATGTATCACTGCTGGGTCAAGAACATTGAGACTGGCGATAATTCCATCATCATTTAGAGGAAATCTTTTTCTGATTTCCATACAAAGTTCAACAAGAAATTTTAAACAATCATTTTTAAACCTGCTTTCACTGTCACCAAGTGGTGTTGAATTTAATAAGGCCATACAACGGCCTCCCAAATATATTTTATTCAGAGGCTTATGATTTATTGCATTGCTTGGATCAATTTCAACCAGATTGCACGAAGTAATGACTTCTTCTTTTATGAAAAAACTAAGAATATTTTTATACTCAATTGAAACCATTGAACGAAGTAAGTGCAATCTGAAATGTTCGGATTGATTTGAAATATTGATATGAATATTGATTCAATATTCAGGCAGTTTATTTTCTCCAGTACATATCCTAAAAACAACAACATATGCTTAGTTCCTTTGGTGATCATAGTATTGTAAATATTCCCTGCACCATCGATTTTGTCAATTTTTGATTGAGACTGAAAATAAAGAACTAACGCATCCCACTGCTCAATAATAATTTTTATTACATTGCCATGGGATAACCAACGTGTTTGTGCTAATTTGGGGATTTTATGCGTAGCAGTATCTACGTCTTGAATCATTTTGAACTCGTTTAATCTTTTACTACTACGGGAAAAATAACAAAAGATATCTTTTATAAATATTTCTAGATATGATGGTAGTACCTTGACTGAATGACTAGCACATTCAGATGGTACAATACTGATGGTACATCCTTTTTTAGCAATGACTGGAACCCACTCTTAGTGGCACAATTATCACTTCTAAAGCCAACAAGATTACTTATTTGAATGTTTTTTTCTATGAAAAGATCTTTTACAGCTTGATAAAGCCCTTCTGAAGTACCATTTTCGACACAAACAGTGTCAAGTAACACATCTACAACATCAAGTTTTTGAATATCAAAATATCTAACAACTACAGCTAGAACTTGCGATAAAGATAAATCTGTACTTTCATCTATTATCATTGAAAACTTGTTGTTTCTGCATATGTTAGAAATGTATATTTTTTCATGATAGGCTATGCCATCTTGTATAAGATAAGAGACTTTAGTCGCCTTCATCTGAACTTGTTTTGCAATATTGCTATCATGAAATGCTTTCTTACATGCTTCTATAAGGTGATCACATTGCGCAAATGGAATATTATTCTCAGAAATGAATGCAGCAATTGTTAACTCTGCTTTTGCTACTTCTTCATTCTCCGTAGGTTTACGTTTTGTGAAGAACGTGTCTAACGTTGAACTTGTCTTAGCAATATTTGCACTTTTTTTATGTTTAATTGTATTTTTATGCGCTAGTAACATCGATTTATTGGCATTCTTTAATTTTATTTCACAACAAATACAGTAAGATGCACCTTTTTCATTACTGTCTTCTTTCAACCAGTCCTTTAATTCCGGATCTTCTAACCATTCATTTCTAAAATTTTGAGTATACCACCGTTTACTCATCTTTCTCTGTGGAGAACAAGTTTCAGACATTGTGGGCAATTTGTGGGTATGGCTAATTAGCAGTTATCTTATTTAAAATGTTCTATAAAATAAAAAATAAATCACTAATTCATTAACATAAAATAGAAATAGCCACTACAATTTAAATTTATTATATCGCTGTATGTAGTACGTGCATAAATGTAAAAATCACACCAAATAATGCAATAATATCACGAAAGACTGTGCAGTAAAGACCGCCTTCCGCCTGCTCAATAGGCTGCGCATACATGTTAGTAACACGAACATGTATGCTTACATGTATGAACATGTAAGCATAATTTCATAGTGTAGAACCCTGCGAAAACTTTGAAATCCTTTTACATTTGTAGTATTTTGTATAAGCACTTGAGATATTACAAATTATGATCAGTATTGTTAGAATGTAAAATTAAGAAAATTGTAAACTTATTAAATGTATTAAATTTTATTGTATTTACAAGAAATAAAAATAAATTTTGACTTAAAATTAAAAATTACCAAAAAAAACCCAGATAATGAGATATTTTTGTGAAAAAAACCTATCAACCCAGATGACAATCAAAAAACCCAGATCTGGGTGGAAAAACCCAGCAGTGGGAGCCCTGGTCTTTAGTATGGCCTTAGCCTCGTACTTGTAATACGGTAAACTTTCTTTGATTAGCTGATATTTTGCGCTAGCTTTCGATGTATTATTCTAGCAACCTGGTCGTGTCTGTGAGTGTATTCCATCTAGGTGATCACTCTGCATCCTGCAGTGATGTGCTGGATTCTTTCTGGGGCCGGTAACAGGTGACACGTGTCGTGTCACCTGTCACCTGTTACCGCAGGGTCCTTAGAGATGTATTTTCTGTAGTTCGTAGTGTTGATTACATGATCATGGATAATGATCATGAATCCTTCGTTCTCGAGGAAAAGTTTTCCTTTCGTTGTATATAACCTTTAGTTTTTGATATGTTAATTTTTAAAATTTAACAAGATTACTTGCTTTGTTTACTTTGAAAACCTCAAAGTATCATTTGATTACCTCAATATATTGAGGGTAACCTTGAGTGCAGTATTTAATTTTTGTATAGTTGTTAAGATAATTTTTTTTTTTTTAACAATTTTTGGCTAGAGTCTTTGGCTCGAACTTTGTTGAGCTCTTGGCGTCCCTCTCTTCTTCTTCTTCTTTTCTTCTTCTTCTTCTTCTTCTTCTTCTTCTTCTTCTTCTTCTTCCTCCTCCTCTTCTTCTTCTTCTTCTTCTTCTGCTGCTGCTGGCTGGTAGCCCCTGGTCTACCTTCCCGTGGTGGTGGTGGCGCGTTTCTGACCTGCTGATGATGGGTAGCCAAGTAGCCAGTTCATTTCTGTCCATATCTACAGAATCTTATATCTTAAAAGTGAAAAGAGGTGGAGATGAAAGTGTCGCCCTACACAAATACACTGGTGTGCAAAATCTAAGGACTTTTCACCTGTAACTTCTCATAGGAGTGACCTGGATATGGGAAAAGCATACCAAAGGAACCTCGTGAGGTATAGAAATAATGAAGGAAGCAACACCGACACAACAACTGAAACAAAACGGTACAGAGGGATTTTATTCAAAAATGGCAACATAGCACTGGCCGCCATGATACAGATGCATCACTGCCAAAGAAGGAACAAAGGGAAGAAGTGGTCCTCAGTAATAGATATGGCCACCCCTAATGTCGATGCAGGCTTTGCACAGTCTGTCCATACTTAAAACAATGTTGTTGATAAGTTCTTGCGGTAACATCGTCCATTCCTCTGTCAGTGCCATCTTCAGCTGGTGAAAATTTTCTGGTGGATGTGGACGTGCCGCTAGGCGTCTCCCCAGAGCGTCCCATATGTGTTCAATGGGATTTAGATCGATGGAACGGGCAGGGCAATCCATACGAACAATGTCCTCACTTTCCAAAAGCATATCAACAGCTGCAGTGCGATGGGGTGTGGCGTTATCATGCATAAACACGAACTGGAGGACAATGGCATCTCTGAACAGACGCACATGGGGAAGGATTACCTCAGTACAGTAGAGTGTACTGAGGTAATCTCAGTACACTCCAGATATTGGAAGTACCGACTTGCCTTCCAGTATCTGGAGTTGTGTACGCCCATCCATGATACGCCTCCCCAGATGAGAACACCTCGACCCCCATATCGATCCGTTTCAGTGATGTTTGCTGGGCGATACCGTGTGCCAACCTCTCGCCAGATTACCTGACGTCCAGAATCGCTGCTGAGACTGAATCTACTCTCATCGGTAAAGAGTATCTTAAGTAAAGATTTTGTGGTTATAATCTTTAGAAATAGTGTTGGTCCTTAAGTTTTGCACACCAGTGTACATACATTTCTTCAGCCAAGCGTCAGCGCGGTAGCACAGTGGTATCTTCACCGTCCTCCCCGCACCGGATGGAAAAGGTCCTGGTTCGAATCTCGTCGATGACTCAAGGAACGTTAATGGGCATTTTTGTCTTCTGTGGTTGAGTTAGTCGGTCTCAAGCGTAGATAGCCAAGTTCTCCCTCTCCAGAAACTGGGGCTTTTTCCATCCAGTAAAACAGGCAAATCGACCTGAGAATATACATTTTAGAGACATATTACATATATGGATATATGAAAGAAATTACCGGGCTACCCTAATATAATAGTTTAGTGTTTTGGTTCGTGAGCCAAGCGTTGGAAGCCGTCTTATTTATGTAGTGTTGATTGAGGTCATTGTATTGTCTGCCATGGAGTGCCTTCTTCGCCCATCTTTCTGTGATTCTTCTGTCTGTGTGAATTTTGAAGTTGGGTGTTGTATGCCGTTTGCCCATCTTTTTTATGGCTTGGTAGATTGTTGCTGTGTTTTCCTGGAAGTAATCCCGCAATTTCTTAATCGCCGTCTTCTCTCTCTTGTTCAGTGAGGTCAGTCAATCCCCCTCCCTCCTTCTTTATGGGCTATGGTAAGTCTCTCGATGGCTGACTTCCAGTTATATTGCCGGCTTTTGGCCATCATTGTCCTTGTTGATCTCATAATCTGCTCTATCTCTGTGTAGGTAAAATCTACGATCCTGTAGTAGTACGTTAGTACAGGGGCTGTGTAAGTGTTTCTGGCTGTGACGATATTCCCACTATTTAGCTTTGTTTTTAGTAGACTTCTAAGTCTTTGATAGTATTTCGGAGTCAGGCTGGCCTTAATCTCATTGTGTTCTAACCAGTGGGCCTGCATCGTCCCGAAGTCTCTCTCTCTCTCTCTCTCTCTCTCTCTCTCTCTCTCTCTCCCCTCCTTCCCCACCTTTTTTCAGCCCGTAGTTTCGTTATACTATATGTCCTTCATGTAATCCATTGGTCTTGTATTTTTCTAGGCCAAATTGCATCCTTATGTCAGTGCTGAAATCGACCGGAGTAGCTGTTGGAGTTGATTCTCAGTTGCGGCATAGAATTTGATGTCATCCATGTACTTCAAATGAAAGAACGTGTACAGGTTATTCCTTCTTTTAGGGTATATCCGTACTTGCTGTTAGTGAGCATGGTGGACAGTTGGTCGAGTGCCAGACAGAATCGTAGTGGACTCAGAGGCGGAATCTCCCTGGAAGATTCCTCTTCTGATAGGTATCGTTATTGTCGTGATGTTCTCGACTTTGAGGGTGGTCCTCTATTTTGCTATGGTTGCTTCTAGAAAGTGTGTCAGTGTCGGGTTGACTTTGTAGATCTTCAGTGTCTCTATCAGCCAGATATAGGGCACGGAGTCAAAGGTCTTGCTGTAATCGATGTAGGCCGTGTACAGGTTAGCATTAGCATTAGCATTAACATTAGTAGAGGCATATGATGCAAGAAAGCAAGCTTATGCAGCATCAGCCAAAAAAAAAAAAAAAAAAAACAACAAGCTCCCATTTCACTCCTCCGTTCGTTCCAAGTACCTGTCTAGCTCAGCCTTAAATTTATTTAGGCTATCAACTTCCACAACAAAGGATGGAAGTCTGTTCCACCAACCAACCAACCACCCGCTGGCTGGTCGGTGGAACTTCTTGTGGGCTTGCTCCATAACGGCAGCGTCAATGATCAATTAATCCTTGCATCCTTTGCTCATCTGCTTATATCCCTTTTGCTGCTCTGCCTTTATATTCTGGCTCTCCAAGTGGTCTGATAATTATGTAGCTTTTCAGAATCTTGTAAATTGTTGAGAGACAAGTGACTAGTTTGTACTTACGGGTTTGTGGTGTCTATGGCTTTAGTAATCACTCAAGGAATCACCTACCTTCAGGTAGGTATAGGTATGTTGAGGGTCTGACGGCTCCGGGGATTTCTCCCATCCCCGCGTATATTCTATGTATCGAGTGACAGTACCCTGTCTATGCCAGAGGTTTAAAAATAATGTATGGGTCATGTGGTATGTAGTTTGTTGTGCCCATTGTTCATCCGGCCTGTTGGCCGCCGGGCTCCCAGTGGGACCCGGCGTTACCATACCTAGCGACGGGGACGCCGGCCGGGTGTACCAAGAGACAAATTATACTCTGGCAGGTCCTGCCACTTACTTTCCTGGGATTTCGGTGACTAGGACCTAAAATAAAGGTTGGAGTTATCGCTGTTGATTTAAGTAAAATTGCATTTAAAAACCCTGCGTAGGGTTTTTAAGACGCTGAAAGAACTATTTCTAGAGAGCCTAAAAGGTCGGGCAAAATTTGATGTGATTTAAATTTGGACATGTGGGGCAGTCGCTGTACAAGAGAAAGTAATGGGAGGGAGGGAGGGTGTAGACGGGGGGATGAAATAGGAAGAAGAGGGGGTCGGATAGGAAGGTGGCCCCCATTTTCAGTGGGGCATGCCCATGCCCCACGACAGTGAAAATATGGGGAGGTGAGGAGAGGAGAAGAGCAAATACCCCCCCCCCCTCCCCGAAAAAGAAAAAAAAAAACCGCACAAGAAAGTGCAGTTTTGGGTCGACAGTAGGCCATCCAAATCATCCTAAAGTCTTGTCTTTCTGTGGTATGCTGAGTTTTTTTTTTTTTTTTTTTTACTTGTTTGACCTCCTGCATTCTTTCTAGTCGGGTTGCCTTTGTTATATTTCTATCATTGTTTTCCTTCTAGAAAATAGATCCTGGGCATATTGACTGAGTGCCTTGTAGTCCTCTTGAGTGTCTAACAGTCTGGGTTCTTGGTTGTCTGGGATATATTGGATTGCCGTTATTAGGCGTAGTCGTAGGTCATCATACAAATCGCACTCAAAACATTAAATGTCTCCAGGACTCCGGGTTGCCACAGGGACAGTCCGCGTTATTTATGATGCCAAGTTCGTGAAGTTTAGCTTTACCTTCAGGTAGGTGATTCCTTGAGTCAGAGACTCTGGGATTGTGTCAGGGTGCCTTATTACCTGGGTGATATAGCATGCACAAACACTGCTCCGCTATGTACCTGTGCTGTATGTGTGTGTGTACAGCTAAACTTCTTTACCAGTAGTTATGGATGTTATCTATTCCTGGGGTTTGCGAGTTTTGGGACTTCCTGATCGACTATTGCACTTCTTCCTCCCGATTCTCCCAATCTGTTATCTTTTCTACGTTTTTGGTTTTCTTTCTTTCTAGATCTATCCAGGGGATACGGTCGCGATGGCTAACTTCGCTGCTCTTCAAATGCCTTCTGGTTTGGGGGGGGGGTCCATTGATTTCCTTCTCCTCTTGTTTGATTTCCCTGTAGAAGGCTCTGGTTTTCATAAATCATCCTGTTGTCTGTTTTCCTCTGGACACTCCCCGTATCGGCAAGGTCTTTTTCTCAGTGCCAGGAATTTCTGCTTGAGGTTGTCAATGCATTCTTCGATCTTCTGATTATAGGTCTCATGATTGCTGTGATGTCTTTCTTGAGGATAGCCTTCACTTTTCTGATAAGTTTCTTAACATCTGTTGGCCTATCTTTACTCTTATCTCTTCTGTCTTCTTTTGTAGCCTCTTTTCCAGGCTGGTGGTCCCTTGTCTCTGCGTTTTGTGTTATTTTATTCTCTGGTTCCCCTTTCGTTCGCCCTGGTAGCAGCTACATCGGCACAGGAAATGGCTGCGCGGATAGTGCCTAGTGTTACTTCATCATTGGTGAGACAATCCAGTATTATTCTCTTATTGAGGTAGCCTGTGACTTGCCACAGGATTCTGTTGGGTCTCTTCTTCGGTGTGGTGTGGGTATTATTATATTATTTCTCCCTGATTGCGGTTTCCACCTCGTGACAAGTATTGCTACAAAGTAAACAGGGTGGTTGTTGTTTTGTCTCCTGTTACTGTTGTTCGAGGAACTCTCTGACTATCCTACAGGTGTTTCTGGAGTTCCTTGGACGTGTTCGCTGGGAGACCTATTGCTGCTAGGCTGTTATGTAGGGTCTTCGGCACAATACCTGTGGTTGACTCGATGATTGGGATGGTCGTTACTTCTTGCACATGTCACATCTCTTTGATCTCCTGTTTAAGTTCGTGTACTTCCTGATATTTCCCCATGAGTTTTCTGCAGCTTACCAGTGTTGGGTACCCCTAGGTTAATCAGATAGGTAGCATTTTCCATCTTGTAGACAAAGGTTATGTCCGATTTGTTGTGCGAGATTGTCTTGTCGGTTATTATGGCGCGGTCCCAGTACAGCTTGTGGGTTAGGGTCTCTAGTACTGCCTGGGGTTCATACTTGTAGTAAGGTATACTTTCTTTGATCAACTGGTCGCTACCTGATCGTGTCTACGAGTATATTCAGTCTGGGTGATCACCTTGCATCCCACGGTGATGAGTTGGATCATTTTTCAGGCCAGGTGGCACGCGACACATGTTATCGGACACTCTGGGCTCCTTGGCGTTGTATTTTCTACAGTTTCTGATGTTGATTACCTGGTCTTGGATGGCGAGCATGAATCCTTCAGTCTCAGGGAAGAGCGTCCCGCTCGTGAGCCATGCATTGGAAGCAATTTTATCTATGTGATCTTGATGGAGATCATTGTAGTGTCTACCATATGTCTTATCTGCCCATCTTTCCAGCTTCGTTTATGCCTCCTAGTTGGGAGGTACTCCTTGCTTAGGTTAAGTGGGGTATACCGCTTGTCTATCTTCCTTATGGCCTCGTGGGGTATAGCTCTGCGTTTCTGGAAGTAATCCTTCAGGTTAGCAATCGCTGTTTTCTGTTGCTCAGTTAAGTCTGTCAGGCTCCTTCCTAGTACGTTAGCACTGCCTACTATG